>NW_026057585.1:102877786-103009225 GCF_023721935.1 Panthera uncia
GTGTCCCCATGACACACGACTCCCCACCAGGAACTAACGGTGTCCCCATGACACACGACTCCCCCCCCAGGAACTAACATTGTTCCCTTCCACATGCTACTCCCCCCCCAGAACTAATGATGTCCCCACGACACACGACTCCCCCCCAGCAACTAACGGTGTCCCCACAACACACGACTCCCCCGCCAGGAACTAGCAGCGTCCCCCCCACAGACAACTCCCCCCCAGCAACTAACGGTGTCCCCACGACACACGACTCCCCCCCCAGGAACTAACGGTGTCCCCCTGACACACAACTCTCCCCCCACCCAGGGGAAACCCAGTGACCAGCTGCAGAAGTGATTACCCTTTGGCCTTACCGGCTTTTTGCTCTGACCCAGAGCACCCCACCCCGAGCCCAGAGCCCCTGAGATGCTGTGCCTGATGGCCTGATGGCCAGGAGCAAACTCTCCAGAGACGAGAATCCCCAGGTCGTGATTTTTACAGTCTCTCTCCCAGCATTCTAGCTGGGCCAGCTCAGGGTCATCTCGAGGCGGGCCCCCGCTTGCCCCGGTGGTAAGGGGCTCCCTCCCCAGGAGGGCAGCCGAGCTCGCTCTCTAGTCCCGTGGAGCCCAGCTACCCGCAGGCTTAACTCGTCGGCCTCCCGGTCCCCGGGGGCCTGGCTGATGCAGGCGCTAGGTGAGCCAAGGCAGACAGAGCGTGTGCTCTGCCCACGGGAGAAGGGCAGGTGCGGGGGGTGGGGAGGGGGCCGCTGTGGGCCACGTGCAGCCTGGGTCACTCGGGAAAGGGGCAGGCGACGGCCCCCACGGGGATAAAGAAATGGAGTCTTGGCAACACTCTTGCCTGACCTATAACACGGGGACTCAAGCGATATGTTTAGGCTGTTATATTTATTTCTACCTGATTTCATGCAATGGAGTTCAATTATGAATTTGATTGCTTTTTTTGGTGCACAATATAAAATCCTTTATCCGTCCAGCATTTAATTGTGTTCCCTGGCAGATTTGGTATTCGTCACGGCCCTGCCGTCCCCAGCCCCAGAGATAAACCATCCGAGGGGCCATAAATGTCCACTCTGATTATTGATGCTTTCAGGGAAATTGATTATCTATTTGAGGGGCAGAACGGGCTGATGTATTACTGCCTCTCTCTCTGCCATAAGAGCTTCCCTGAAAGACAAATCCCTTGATTGGTGAATTGGAGAATGGATTTCCTATTATATTTTAAATTTTCGAAAGCGATACCGTTTATCTTAATATTTGCGAAAGGGGGTGGGGTTGGAAATCCGGCGTTCTCTCTCATCCGTTCACGGGCTGAGAAAAGCGATGCGACAGGGGACCCGGGGCCGCGAGGCCGGGGTCGGCTCCTTACTCCGGTCGCACGGTCCGCGGCCGCGGCCACGGCTGAGCGCGCCGGATGCCGGGCCCGCGTGACACTCGGCACCAGGTCCGTGATTTACTGAGAAATTTGCTCCTGAGGTGGTGATTATTTCTATGTGCTCCAAATATTCAAATTGATGGGTATTTCCCTGCGGCCCGAGAGAGGAGAAGCGAGCTTTGCAGGAGTTCAATTTGATCTAAAGGGGGGGGGGGGGAAACCCAAACCCAAGCAGATTTACCCTGGATTTAATGCCGAGAACCTTGATGGCCGGAAGGTCTTTCTCCCTCTTGTCACCATTTAAAACAAAATGGGTGGTGCTGGCACGGCTGTGGGGGAAGTGCCACCCCACAGGGCCGGGACGGAGCCGGGACAAAGGGTGGACTTCGGCTCATCAGCACCTCCTGTATCAGAAGATAAGAGGCGCTCGGCTCAGGCGGTGTTTGCTCACCGCGAAGATCGATACGGCTCCCTAATCCACGCCGTGATTAGCTTTACCCCGGCTACAGCCAGGTGATAATTCCCTAACAGGAGAAAGAGGCCTTTATTTTGGTGGCGGTGGAGACAGGGAGAGTCAGCTGGGCTGTGTCAGCTCACTCCCAGGACACGGTGCGCCCCCGGGCCGGTGGTCCCAGGCAGCCGCCCCGCACAGGCCCCACACATGCCGTCCGTCTGCCCGTCCGAACGCCCCCGAGCTGGGAGCAGGCCTTCCGGGGCTGCGTGGCAGGGCGAGCTGGCCGCACACTCTCTCCGGTCCCCTTTGGGGGCAAAAGGCGTAAACTTCAGGGCGTGGAAACCATCGGCCGAGGGAGGGCAGGCGTGCGCGGCAAAGACAGAGCACGGAGTGTGGCCACGGTGCTGCGGGTGGGGCTCCGGTCCCCGTCCCCGGCTCCGGCCGCACGTTGGAAACGCCCGGAGGCCTTGCGAAATGCCGGTGTCCAGGCCCGCCACCCGTCACGGGTTCGGGCCCTGGCTTCAATGTTGGTGGAGTCTCCCGGTGACCCGGAGGACAGCCAGGGCACGCAGCAGGCCCTGCCCTGCACGGGAGCTGGGGAGCAAGGCACACTTGCTGGGGCGCTGGCATGAGGCAGCGCTGTCCGCGGGCACGACCCGACAGGGGCCACCACCGGAAGCCCGGCCAGGAGGGAGAGACTCCTGACAAAGCGCTGATGGGGGAGGGGCAGAGGCTTGTCCTCAGGAAGGGGAGGAGCCCAGGGAAGCACATCCCGGGCCTGGCTGCCCGAGCGGGGGGCCAGCAGGCCTGGGGGCAGGTAGGTCTCTTCCTCTGGGCAATTTGCTTTGTCGGGGGATGGGCCCGATGGGACCCGCGCTCGAGGTCACGGCTCCTGCCACGGACGCCCAGCCCTGTGAGTGCACCTGAGACGGCCCTCCCTTCCCTCCCACGGTGCCAGCGCCGGGTCTGTGGGCCTCTGTCGGGGAGCAGTGCGTGTTCTGGGGTGCGGGGAGCAGAAGCATGGCCAGCCAGCTTCCGGAGGCTTCTGGTGCCACATTCCAGCCTCTCGGGCTTCTCCTGAGCCTACGTCACAGCAGGTCACCTCTGAGGGTCTCCAGGTCCTGGGACTCTGAGAGAAGAGTGAACTTATGTGTGCCTGCACGCACATGCGAGTGTGTGTGCGTGAGAGGGCATGCGTTCTGTGTGCACAAGCGCCTACGTCCATGCTGGTGTGTGTACGTGTGTGCGTCCACACGAGTGTGTGTACGTGTGAGTGTGCACGCTGGGTGTGTGCATGTGAGCGTCCACGCTGGGTGTGTACGTGTGTGTCCAGGTGGGTGTGTGTCCATGTGGGTGCGTGCATGTGTGCATCCACGCGAGTGTGTGTACGTGTGAGTGTGCACGCTGGGTGTGAAGGTGTGAGTGTCCACGCGGGCGTGTACGTGTGTGTCCACGCGAGTGTGTATGTGTGTGCACACAAACGTGTCCTCGTATGCATGCGTGTGTCCCCCCCGTGTACAGGGTCTGCACAGCTCAGGGCCCGGCAGGAAGGGGACCCACGAGCACCTCTGTGCCTCGGGAGCGGTGCTGTGAGCGTGGCAGATGAAGACTTTTCCATGGCTGACGGCCTGGCCCTAACTCTGTTTCGACTGGAGAAAACACCGTGTCCCAGGCAGGGC
This sequence comes from Panthera uncia, assembly GCF_023721935.1. NCBI lineage: Eukaryota > Metazoa > Chordata > Mammalia > Carnivora > Felidae > Panthera > Panthera uncia. The sequence continues at coordinate 102,881,297 of NW_026057585.1, forward strand.
CCGCTTGGGACAGGGGACTCAGCCTCCTTCCTCGTCTGCACGAAGACAACACACCCTGGCACCCGTTCACATCTTGTCCGTGAGGTCCCACGTGCGCGGGCCGGGTGGGTCCCCTCCCTCACGCTTTGAGGCAGATGCTCAGAGAGGTTAGGTGCCTTGTCTGAGGCCACAGTGCACCAGAACCTGGACCCGAGTCCAGGCCTCTGCTTCCTGAGCCTAGAGGCTGTTTCCTTACAGACCGGAGTGTGGCAAAGGCGGCGGGGCCTGCCAGAACTTTCTCCCATGTCTCCTTCTGTGCCAGAGTTGTGCACGGTGGGTCCGACGCAGACATCAGCCGTGGCCAGCCGGGCTTCCAGGGCCGGACCTGGCCCGACGACCACAGTCCCTCGCCTAACCGTCCCTGCTGGGGCGCTGCCTGGTCCCCGCACGTGGTCTGCCTGACTCGACCGCGCACGGCGAGTGTCCTGGCACTGAGCGCCCGCAGGCTGACGGGAGCCGGCTCTGCTGGGTGCTGACGGTCATCCCGAGCTGGCTGCCTTTTTCTGCCCAGGCAGCCTGTCCCTCGGGGAGGAGAGCAGGGCCCCTCCCCACGCAGGTGGAGCCTGGGCCCCCGTGCCTCCACACTGCCCCTGGCTCGGCATTGCCATCTGCCTGGCCTCCGTGGAGCTCCTTCCATCGCCAGCATCACCGAGCTCTCTTGGTCCCGGACACCCCAGGGGCCACCGGGGGACTGAGCAGCCTCCTTGCCTGGCACTGACGAGAACCACTTCCGAGGCTGGCCTCTTCTAGACCATTCCGGGGGGCACCTCTGCCCCTCGGGTGGCAGAGAACCAGCCCAGGTGGGCAGCAGGATCCAAGCACGGTCGGGCCAGGTGCTCCTGAGGCCCCGGGTCCCGGGACCTATAGCTGGTCCCAGCTCTCTCGGCCCCCTCCAGCTGCTCGCCCGCCGAGCTGCTCCAGGCCCTGCGTGACCTGGTCTAACGCCCGATGAGCTGACCGGAGGCAGAGGTCACAGAGGATGCCTGACGATGCCTCCCGGACCGGCCCCGCGGGTGCACCTGGACTGGGTCACAGCACAGCCTCGGCACACGCCCCCTGTGGCTCCACAGCCCCGAGGACACTTCCTGGAAGAAGCCCCGTTTGCACGGGCTGGGAGAACGGTAGGATCTAGAACGACAGCGACGCGGGGAGGAAGGCCCTGCAGATGGGGAGCCGGCGTGGGCTGAGCTCAGGGAACAGAGCGCTTTCACCCCCAGCTCCCGTGGGCGCGGAAGGACCGTCTGCTCAAAACGAGGCTCGTGTCTGGAGATGTAGGCAAGCCTGTCCTCCAAGAGCTACCCGGAGGCTTTTATTGTCTGAGGTTACGTGGTCAATGGGTTTCAAGAGACGTTCATTATTACCTCAGCGCCAAACATCTGTGGCCAGCGTGACTGCCTCCTTATTTCCCCGAGGAGCCCCCGTCAGCTGGATCCTCATTCTACCCTGACCCCATGGATCCCGAGGTCCTGAAGCCCAGAGGAGACGTGGCTTTTCTGGGGGGGACCCACCCAAGGCTCTCCCACAGCGGGGAGGTGATACCCCCCAACGCGCACTCACGCACCCGCCCAGGGTGCTGGACGGTAACGGGCCGCGGCGGTTGGTTACGGTTGCCTTGAGAAGCAACGTCAGAGCCGGCCCTCTCCTGGGCCTGTTCAGTTATTAACTCCCATGGGACATTATCTTGAACCGAATCTCCCGGGTGCAAAGCTGCGGCCGGGCTCTGGGAGAATTTTATCGTCCTGTTCCCGAACACCGCAGACAGCCCTGGGTAATAATTAACTTCTGCCTCTCTCCGTTCCCCGAAGATGATCCTGCCCCTACCAAAGGCACGCCAGCCCCTGGCCTCTCCTCCCACGCTCGGACCCCTTCCCCCGCCCCAGCTCCGAGGGGAAAGAAAGAGAAAGCAGGTCCTCCGGGAGCTGGCATGGCAGACAATGTGTGTCTTGTGTGAGTAATTTAGCACTGTGGCCAGTCAATCTGGTTTCTGGGCCCGCTGCCCTGACCCTCTTTAGAGAGGCTCGCTCTCGCCGGCACAGTGTGAAACATTTTCTTTCACGGCACTGACACTCTGCAGATTGAGACGTCAGCCCGGCCCGACTGCAGCAAATTAGCAATTTTTCTTTTGCTAATTGGAAATAAAAATGTTTGCCGAGGGAGCCGTTTGTCGGCATGCGGTTTTTGGTTTCTGTGCACCGGGAGGCTGCGTTGAAAATGCATCCCGAGACGCTCCCCACCCTGGGGTGCCCCTCGCCACAAATTCTAAGGGGCTTCCTGGTGGCAGGGTGCCGGGGGCGCCCCTCCCTCGCGGCCTCCCTCCGGGCCCGGGACCCCTCCTCTGGGAGAGCGGTTCCCAGAGCCCCCGTGCACCTTCGGAAAACCACCAGGACCGGGCAGGTGGCGAAACCGTCTGGGACGAGCTGGTGAGACTGCGCTTTGCCGAGAGGAGGGGAGCAGAAAATCAGGGGTTAATGGCCGAGGGCAGCCCACACCTTTCCTAAGCACAGAAACGTCTCCTCTCTGGAAAAGCCAGCCGGGTCACATGGATCCTGAATCTGTGTGGGGAGGGTCACCCCCCCTCGTCCCGTCCCGTGTCCCGTGTGCGCCCTGGGAGGGACTTCCTCCGGCCTCAAGGCGGCTGCTGGTTTCAGCCAGCCCTCCCTTCCAAGGGTGGGAAAGACCCCCGCTCCTGGATAACGGGGGGCAGAGGCGCCTGCCGGGGCGGGGAAGGGAAGGAGGTGTTTTCTGCTGATTGGAACAAAGGAAGAACCACGTGGAAGGCCCGGAGTGTCCCTCCCTGAGGAAAGTGGGCCAGGACCTTTAGACGGAGCGCAGTGATTTGGAAATCTGCTTGTAAATAGGCCGGAGCACACCCACCTGTGCACGTACACACACACGCACGCCTGTGCCCGCACGCCCGTGCCGGCGTCGCCGCGGGCGTGCGCGTGAGTGCGTGGCGTTGACCGTGGCCGCCCCACCCCCGCCCCCGGGCTCCCCCGTGGCCCGGGCTCCCCCTCGGGACGCCCGGGGTCTCTCAGGAGCCAGGCCAGCGCAGAAAGGGTTACCCTGCTCCCCCTCCCTGCTTTTCTGATAAAGCATTTGACAGCCCTGCTTAATAATTCTTTCTGCTGGGTTTTTTTTTCTTGATGTCTTTATGTGAATATGAAGCCGGAATGAAAGGCTTTGGGGGACCCCCACGAGAGAGGAAAAGTATGAACCAGGGAGGAAGAAAGAGTGTGCTGTAGGCTCCCCGCCGAGAGCCAGGCATCTCCTTTGGCGTCCACGACTTGGCTTCAGAGGCCCTTTGTAAGTGGAAATGACTCTTCTTCCCTCGCCACGACAATAGGTGTTTTGTCAGAGGGGGCCGGGGTGGGGGGGGTCCGCAGCGGCAAGGGGCTAGCCCCCGGGGCCTGCAGATGTTGGACCAGGGGATGATTTATTGCTCTGGTGTCCTCGGTGGCATTTGGCCACCTTCCCAGACCCCAACATCGGTGGCAGAGGAGGGAGGGAGAGACGGGGAGGGACAGGGCTGTGTCGCCAAGGGGCCCCGCACCTTGTCTGGGGGGACGGTGCTGGGGGTGAGCGGCGCCCCCCACCCTTGGGCAGAAGACGGGGCGAGGCAAGCCACTCCAGGCCGGGACTTGGGGGGAACTGGAGGGAAGCGGGCTGTGCCCCCTCAATGGCATCCCCCAGGTTCGAAAGACAACCAGGGAAGTACGGGGATGAGCTGCACAGGGGTAGGTGAAGGAGGAGGAGCGAGCCAGGTGACGACGGTTTGCTCTGGGAAGTCACTGCCCGGCCGCGGTGCCAGGAGGCCCCGAGTGCCCCCCGCCCCGGCCGTCTGCACCCCTGCCAAGTCCCCCAGTGGCTCGTGTGTGCTCCGGGCCGCTCCACGGATCTGTTTTCCTCCCGAACGAGGAGCCGAAAGGAGCGGTTTTCCTCTGGTTCCCTGACCTGGCCCAAGCCAGAGGAGCCATAAATCCAACCAGGAGGGCTGTTCCCAGGGGTCCCGGTCCCTTTCCAGACCTGTGAGCGTCCACGGGAGCGGCTCGCGGGTGCGGGCAGCCTCACGCCTGGGCCTGGCTGCCTGAACCAAGATAGTCCCTGAACCTCGGACGCCTCACCATCGCTACACCCACCCACTCGCCAGTTCAAAGGCCCGTGCCGGCCATCTGGCACGCCGGCCACCACGCCGAGGTGATGCTGGGTCCTTTCCAGTGAAAAGAAATCGCTGCTGGACAGCTCACACACTGCGAAAACCACAGCTTCCTAGCGGAATCCCGCGTGGGGGCGAATTCCACTTTGGGCCTCTTTAACCCGGGTTGGAATGAGCTTTGAAAACACCAAAACTTGGATCAGGGAGCACTGGAGGGAGGGTGTTACATAAACTCGACGTTTCTGGCTCCGGGCTGGGAGCGGCACCGCACGGAGGAAGGCGGCATGACCCCGGGGTGGTGGCTTCGTGCCGTGGAAGGCAGTGGTGGCCCCGGGAAGGGACCGTGAGCAACCTGCGTCCTCTGGCTGCCGGTGGCCCCAGGCTTTGTGATGCCGAGAATGATTTCAAGTTCCCCGACCTCAGGTTTGGGCCTGGGCCTTCACTGCATGAGGCCGTATGTGGCCCAAGGACAGCGTGGCTCGTGGCTCCCCCTCCAGGTCTGGGGGTCTGCCCCTCTAGGCGGGGTCTGGCAGGTGACGGCCACCCAGAAGGCCCGGGGGGAGGGGGGGCCACAGGACCCCCGTGAAGCCACCGGCCGCTGGGATGCAGCGTGTCCGTGCGTCGTGGCCCTCCCCGCGGGCTGTCACGTGGAGAGTGGAGGGGGGCAGGGGCCGCACGGGCCGGCACGCATGCTCCGTGCGGCCGCCAGGCTCCCCGGCCCCATGGCGCTGACACGGACGTGAGAACCACTCTGTGCTTTTTGTTCGTCGGACACTATTTGGACACAGCCCGTCCAGCGTCGCGAGGGCCCCGCGATTGCCACATCAGCACAAATATCCCCCCCGCCCCTCGACTTCTCACTGGGATATGCGGAAACATTTTTCCCATGGAAAGAGAGTGTGGCCTTTGTGAGGGGGGCACGGCCGGCCCGGATTACAGTAAAGATTAATCCCGAACAAGAGACAAGAAAAATAGACAAAGAGCATCATACACTTCACTTTTCAATGGCTGTTTTCATAAATGTATGAATAATTTAAATTATCATTGCCGAGTATTTATTCGAGTGTTTCAGGGGGAAAAATGCCTCCTCTTTTCTCTCCTCGATTCTTTTCATTTTTGTCTCATCTCTTTTATGTGCTGCATGGGCTGTTTTCTTGCCATCTGAATCGGCCTAGAACAATGGGATGTATGAGGCTGAGGGGGCCGCGGAAGAATGCGGGCCTTGTTGCTGATGCCGTGCTTGACATTGATTAATGAGGGTGCAGACACGGGCAGAATCTGTGAGAGCCAGGGGGAAATCAGAGGGCCCGAGGGCACCCCGAGGCGGAGGGCAGGGATGGCAGTGAGAAGGCCGCAGCCGTCCGTCCACGCCCAGTGGGAAAGGGCAGAGGGGAGGCGGCGCTGACGGACGGGCACGCAGACGGGTGCCCGGGAACGAGGCACCGGGAGGGGCCCGGGACCCCGATCTGCCCGGCGGAGGGAGCGCGAGCCCACCTGCCTGCTCCCACCTCCCAGACCGGCCGGCCCCCGCCCGCCGTGCAGAGGGGCCTGGCCCAGAGGGATGGTCCGAGGGGACCACGGCGGACCCCGCCTTCGGCTGGGGCTTGCCCCGCCCTCCTCCTGATGGGGCCTAGTGTTGCCTGCCAACCCGGGACAGGGTCTGGCCCTTCCGTCCTCTATCCCATCCCACCCTGCTTGCATACCTACTTATTTGTAGAACAGCAAAGAACGCCCGGGGACAGGCCTTCAGTTGGGACTGAATTCTCAACCCAGAGCTCATGAGTGGCCATCGGGGCAGATCAGGGAGGCGTGCGCAGACGGGGTGGTGTCTTCGAAGGGTCCCCGTGACGACAGCCTCCAAAGCCACCCCCCCCCACCCCCAGTCTCAGGCCTGCTGTTGCCGACCCTGAGTTCAGGGGGTCCCGGGGTGCAGGGATGGCTGGGGGACGGGCACCTGGGGCATCCCCCAGGCTCCCAGGCCCCGCCCAGCGAGAGGGTGCGTGTCCACCTGCCCAGCACGCTGCACCACGGTCTCCTGGGCCAAGGTCAAGGTTGTGCCTCCGTCTCTGGGTGTATCACGTGCGATGTGGATGCCGCCAGCCCAGCGGGCGGGGTCGGGGGCCGCCTCAGGTTTCTGGCTCCTGCCCCAGGCCTGGGGCTCCCGGGCCGGCGAGTCTGACCTGGGCTCTCACTTCGGAAATCAGCTCCTGGAAGCTTCCATTGCTCTGGGCTCCCAGGGCCATTTGGATGGAAAAGGCACTATGTTTGCTCAGAAGGAGAGGTGGGGTTGGGGGTTGACAGGTTTGTCAGAAACCAGAAGTTTCTGGTTTGTGTCCGACAGGAGAGCCGAGTGAAAAGGCACTTATCTGAACAGGGAGACCCTGATCCTTCTTTCTTATTTCCCCCTTTTGTAATAAACTGTTTATGGAGAAACACATTTTCGCCCGGCAGTGTTGAGTGCCTTACGCCGGCTGTGCGCCCTCCGGAGAAGGGGCTGGCGGAACAAGAACCAGAGGTTCCAGACGAGTCCGACCGCGTGGCCACGGGAGACGCGGACATGTGTCTGGCCACGGCTCGCCTGGCCGTTCCTTCAGCTCACCGGCCACTCCCTCTGGCCTGCGTGCTTCCAAATTAATGTACCAGGCTAAGTGGCCTTGATAATGATCTGTACTTGCAGGACGAATGGGGGGCGGTGAGGCCTCGTGGAGGGCACCCCGGGGGCCTTTCGAGTCCTCGGTTATGGCCGTGGCTGTGACCTTGTCCGTGGGAGACCTTGGGGGGACACGGCGTCCCGGAAACGTCGCTTCCTCACCCGGAGTGGGCGGAGCCTGGGAGGGGCCACTCAGCCTCCGGAGTCCAGAGGACACAGGCACCTACGGGTTCACGTCAAAAGACTCCCCAGCACAGAACACACACAGTGAAGCCCCCAACGTTGCAAGGGGGGCACCTCCCGGCGCGACACTTGTGGCTTCCCAGCCAGCGACGAGCCTGAGTGGCAAATTGCAGTCGTTACGATTTCATAATTACAACGGCTGAGCAGGGACAGCCGGGGTCCCGTCACCCTGCCCCACACAGCCCTCTCCCCAACAAAACAGGCGGGGCTATTTCCGTCAGCAAATTAGGCAGAAATGGTTGCATCTATGGCCCGATGGTCTCCCCATCTTTAATTCATAAAGATCTGGGAAGGTGTTTTTCTTCCCTCTCCTCCCTCTCGCCGAATGAGCAGTGCGTACTCGCTGACTCGGGGATCTGAAAATCTGAGTTTGTTGGTACCGTTCGCGCTGGTGACTCTTTTCTGGCAGGGGATGGGGCTGCCAGCGCACAGGACGCGATTTGCGGCGGCTTCGAGAGCCGGGGCCTTCCGAGGAGGGGAGCATCCCTCCTTCCTCAGGTATCACGTGCCCTGTCGCCAGGAAGCTCCCCGCACACGGCCCTTTGGGAGGCTGCTTTTACGGCAGCGCCCGGGCCGGAGGGCTCCCCAAGAAATGGAATAAAATGCCCAGGGACCCCGACTCGGGAACAAGAGAGAGGATCCCTTATGAAGCAGGATACTCAAAAATTGGGCTCCTTTGATGCTGTGCCTCAGGGAGAGGACAGATTGCTGGGGGTGGGTGGGGGGAACAGAGCCAGCAAATGTTGGGTGGGAGCCAAAAGGACACTGCCTCGTTAATTTTAATTTGTGTTGCGCCCATATATTGTGGCAAGCGAGGCAGGGGCGAAGCGGGGAACCAAAGACAGGATGTGAGACTAGGAAATAAGGGATCTGCAGCCAGGACCCCAGAGGGGCCCCAAGCCCTGGGGGCAGAGGAGGGATGTGCTTCAGGCTGCCTCTGGCGCCCCCCCCGCCCCCCCATCTCGGCCCAGCCCCCCACCCCTGGCGGGGACGCCCCGAGTGCCCTTGGTGGCCTCGCCCCAGGCCGCCCGGCCCCTCCCCACCACCTGGGGCCGGGGGGGTGCCGAGATCACCTGAAAGGCAGCCCCGAGGGTGACCCAAGCCCTGAGCCCCTGGCGGGGACAAATGAGGAGCTTAACTAGTGCGGGGCCACATAAAAGGGGAACAGGAGGAACAAAGCTTCCTGTGGAAACTGGCCCCTTTCCCACCACATCGCGCCCCCACTGAATGGGGCCGGGCTAGGCGCAGTCCCTCCGCGGCGCTGACGGGTTTTCACGGGAGGGTGAATGGAGTGCAAATTAGCGGAGCCCTCGGGACGCTTGTTACTGTCACTCCCAGACTGACGCCCAAAGGCCACGTGAGGATTAATCCATCTAAAGAACGCGTCCATTATCAGGGCAAGGTAGGAAGCTATTTATTGTGGTCCCTTTCATGTTCGTCCACGTTGCCCACTGCCGTGAGGCTTTCCGCAGGGACCGGGCGGCGGGCGCACACGCTGTCCCCCGCTCACGCGCGTGGGCCCCGGCTGCTGGGCGTGGCCTGCACGCGCACGTGCACACACACACGCTTGCACACGCATGCCACAGAGGCGCCCCGGTCTGCTTCCCGCAGGTGGATTGTTCAAAAGGACCCGGGCTGTCTGGTCGCTGAAATCCTTCCATGAGAGGCCACGTGGGGTGGAGCGGGGCCGAGCCGGGTGGCCTCACGGTTGCTCCCCAGGGCCCCTGGGGACAGAGGCCCCACGATCATCGAGCAGGAGGAGGACGGGCAGAGCAGAGCCCAACTCGTTTTCGAGATGCGAATCCACTGAAGTCCCCAACCCAACAAAAGAGCCTCCATTTTAGGCCAAACCATCTTCTCTTAGGGCCGGCCCGCTGCCCGCTTCCCTGTGGGTCCAGACCACGGCCTTGGCACAGAGACCACCGTCGAGTCAGACCCTCACTCGTCTCAGACTGGAGCTGGACGATGTTCGAGGACGCAACTCACAGGTGGTTTCGACGGGTCTGTTTGGGAGAGGGAGAGGGATGCTGAGGACCCCTCGGCCTGATGGCTCACGAGCGGGGGCGGCCGGCGGGCGGCCGGCCCTGGGCCGTACGCGTGTCCGAAGAGCGAGTACATACACATCTCACAAGTTAATAAGAGACTACGTAAGCGAAAAAGGAAATAGATATCTAACGAGGCAATACGTAAATATCTAATAAGCGAATACACAAATACATATCAAACGAGTAAGTCTCTAACGAGCGAATAAATGAACAAGAGGCTAATGCTCGAATGAATAAATATATATCTAGAGTTGGAGAGTGAGTCCTTGCAAATCCCGCGAGTCAGGACATGCGCTTCGCTGCAAACTCTCTTTCATTTCAAACCCTCAACTGGGACTACGGGGCATCCGTTCTTGGGAGGATGTCTTGGAGGTTATTCTATGAGCCTGTACAGGTGGCCCGAGCCCCGTGTGCACACACGCCTCTGAGAACCCTCTCTGATGCCTGTGACAAGCCTGACGAGGCCCCTCCTGAGTCTGCAGGACGTCATCACCTTCCCGGGCCTCAGTTTCCCCGTCCATCACAGGAAGAGCATTCTTTGCTGCAACGGCTCACGCCGATGGGGTCCCGAACCTTGAAGACCCGCCCAGAAGCCAGTGTTGCCCTTGCTGTGGTCCGGACGCCCCACGAGCCCACAGCCAGGAAACTGAACGTGGGAGCGTATCCAGCTTATAGAAAGCTATTTTCCGGTAGAGTAATTCTGAACGCAGGTGATTTATTCAATATATGCCCGTTCTAGACACTCATACCTGGGTTACTTTGCAAAATAAGGTTATACTAATAGTCGCCGATTTTCTGTCGCTGGGAGAGAAAAGCGGCTCCCAGTGCAGGCCATGTTCTCACAAGTGTCTCTAGAAGGTGCTACGGCACCTTCCACGTGAAATGAGGGTCCTGGGAATGGACTGGTATGAGAACAAAAGGGAAAAGCACCCCCAGCCGTAGGGGATCAGACCGCAGCTGGTTGAGGCTATCAGCCTTGGCCAGGTCCTCTTATCCTGCCAGCCTGGAAACTTCTGGAGATAGTCCTGGGCGGCAGTGACCAGGGGGCCACGCTACGTGGCCCAGAACTCAGGGAGGTCCCTGCCCGGGGTGGGTGGTGGAGATGGTGGTGCGGAGGCTCCAGGCGTCAGTCGCCAGGGCCCCCCAAAGCAGGGGCACATTTGCGGTAGGGCGGTCCCCCACAGGCTCCCAACGTGGGGTTCCAGGACACTCCGCCTGGATGCCCCGCCCCCACCCGCACCTGCGGAGTTTCCAGCTGGAATGTGCAGGAGGGGAGCCGAGGCCTTGGCCGCCTGCCTGGCTCTCGAAGGGGAGCACGTGCATGGAAGTGACCTTCACAGACCTCACCCGGAAACGGGAGCCCAGCCGGCTGTGGTCTGTCCGAGGTCACGGCGGAGCAGGTGTGGAGGTCGGGACAACCCCGTCGGGACCTGGGGGCCCGCGGAGCTGGGCTTCTCCACTCTCCAGCTCGGGACAGTTTTCTGGACTCCTGGGGGTTTTGAGCCGGGCCGTGCTTGGCAAACCCCAATCTAAGACTGATTTCACGTCCTTATCTTGTTGCTTTCCTACTCAGGCATGAACCTTTACCGGATCAATGATTAATTTTTCTTGTCACTGGAGCCAGAATTTTCCCATATTTTTGACAAAGACATTCCAAGGCTGCCTGGCGTCTGGCCCACCCCACCCAGCAAGCAGAGCGTTCCCTTCCCAGCTCATCGGGAATTGCCAAGGCGGCCTCGTGGGCGTGAACTCCGTCCGCAGCCGCCACCGTCTCCCCCCAGCAGGTGGCTGCAGGAGGGCTGGCCTAAGTCACCACTGCACCCGTGGATCGACAACCCCCGCATCAAATGAGAGATCAGCACCAGGACAGGAAAGCCTGCTCTCTGGCAGCGAGCCAGGCTTCCCCTCTGCTCACCGGGACTCTGCATGGGGGCCAGCGGGGAACCATGGTGGGGTTTGGCCCCCCAGGCTATCCGAGCCCACTGGCCTTGTCACACCCCCGGCCCATCGCCAGGGCTTGCCAGCTGCTGCCATCCAGCGGGTGGGGGGGACCCGCTTGTCCCTGTTCAGGGCCGGACAGGAGGGCCTGTCGTCTGCCCTCTCCGTGTCTTCCGGGGTCTCCGGGGCACCTGTATGGCAGCTTCAGACGGGAGGAAGAAGAACCCGGCTTCTCCAGGCCTGGGGAGGGGCCCAACTCAGGGCTTAGGCCAGGTCCTCAGGAGGCTCCACAGAATGCGCGGTAAGACCCGCAGCCTGGGCCCGAGCCCCCCTGGAGCCAGGGGCACAGGCTGGGGCTCAAGGCCCTGAGTTGGTACAACTGGGCACTGCTGTCCCCTTGGCACGTGGACGCCTGGGGGCTTCCCATGGGCACCTGGTCCTGGTGGACGGCAAGGTACCTGCCGGACAGAGAAGCAACCATGCCGAAGGCAGAGGTCGGAAGAGGGGGGGATGAATTCCTCCTCAGCCCCCCTTGTTCTCAGGCGAGGGCGCCTCTGCTGCCCAGAGGACATCTGGCAATGTCCGGACACACGTCCGGCCGTCAGGACTTTGCGTGGGGGCTGCCGCACCCCACGTCCTCAGCACCCTGCGTGCCCAGGACGGCGCCGACAGCCGAGGCTCCCCGGGCCCCTCGAGTCGGTACGGGCACTGGGAGAAACCTGCTTTGAACGAAGAACACGAGGGGCCGCTGTGTGGGTCACTCCGCTCACCCTCCTGTCACCCCCTGGGGCAGAGACCCTGTGACCGCGGGGCCCCCTCACGGTCCTGATGAGCCCGTAGGCTGCAGGTAGACCGCGGTCCGAACGCAGAACACACGGCAACGGCGGGAGAAGCCGGGACCACTTTCCAGACGGGCACACTGAGGCACAGCATGGAAGGCCACCAACCGAACGGGGGGCTGAGGCGGGATCCAAATCCCGGGCTGTGGAAACGGGTCTCACGACCACCGTGCCACGGGCCACAAGCGTGGGCGAAGGGACTTCCCCTTCGGCCCCGCCCACAGCACAACTCAAAAATAGACCTTAAAGCAAAGTCCCGCCCTGCACTAGCTCCGGCCTGCAAACTCTGAATTACAAATGCACTTGGCCGCTTCCACACTGTCCCTGGCAATGCACTGGCCACCCCGGGAGGCAAAACTTCACGTATCTTTGCCACGCACGGATGCCGAAGGCACTGAGGTCGTAAAACTTGCTGTTAGGAAGGGACCCGCTCGGGGAGTGTGCACGGCGGAGCACGAGGAGTGGTGGTTAATTAAATGACCTTGTGAATTTCTTTCCAAATCATAAAAAAGGGATAAACAGCATTGAGCTAGAACTCTTTCCTGGATGTTATTTTGGAGACGGAAAGCTGCCGAGCTGGCACATTGACCCCGGCATGGATGCGTCTGCCTGCCTGGGCGCCCCCCACCCCGGGACCGTCTCCACTGCTACAGAAACAGATTTGTGGGCTGCAGAAAACCTAAATCGTACACCCGCCGTTTCACAGAGCAGCCGGGTCTCAGCTCCTGAAGCACCCGTGTCGGCCGCCCTGCTGGGAGGCCACCCCGAGGGACCCCCAGAGGCTCGAAAGGGACCCCTCGCTGCACATGCATTGCGTTGGCTCATCCCCAAGGACTCCGAGCCCTGCCCACCCAGCCTGGGCGCGCACCTGGCTTTTCTCTCCCTCCGACACCTGAATAAGTCTGCCTCTTCTGGGGCGAGGAGCTCACGAAGGTGTCTGAATGGGGAACGTGACGCTCGGCCCCAGGACACCTTGCCAGACCCCAGCACTTGCCACCTATATGGGCTTTGTGCCTGCCTGGGCCCTGGCCCGCGCAGGCAGGGGGGACGTGAACGCAGCCACCAGCGAGTGGCAGAGCTGGGCTCCCGTGACCCACGGGAGCAAACCCACGGCACCAACAGAGACTGGTCCTGTGCAGGATGTTCACTCACCGGGAGGTTTCACACTGGGACCTCCTGACAGGCTCACGGCCCTGATATGGACCCGCTTGGGGACGGTGGAGACCGAGCCCAGGTCCGGGCGGGTCAGTGGGCTCTCGAAGGCCACCGTGAACCAGCTCTGTGACCCCGGATGAGGGTCTTTACCAAGCAAACTGTGACAAGGGTGCCACTTGGGGTCGCTGGCAGCAGGGAATGAGGTGGGGCGACTACCCCATCCACGACTCACGGGAACTGCTGAGCACCAGCCAAAGGGTCAGGGCCGAGCAGGACCCGCGGGGTGGGGGTGGCGGTTCGGGGTGCGCCTTGCCTCTGCACCGTGGGGAGTTCTGGAGTTCGAACCCTCTGGATCCCCCGGGCACCCGCACCCTCGAGAGAGGGTAAACCGGGCAGGATTCGGAGATGCTGAGTGCGGTCAGAGGGCACAGGGGGGCCAAGAGGGGGCTGGCCGCCCGCCGTGGGTGGGCCTTGAACGGCAAATCAGCTTCTCTGAGGACGAGGACACAGGGAAGCCCGTCCGGGGTCCCCCCCCACCCCAGGCGCCCAGCCCCACACCTCACACACACCGTGTTCCTTTTCATGTCCAGCAGGCCGCCTAATAACCAGACCCCGCGTCGCTCTTAATCCCTACTTTCTTTAAAAAATGGATTAGGAAAATCTCATCTGGAAAATTAATTAACGTGTGAATTCAACAAATATTTACTGAGCATAGCACTTTGTTAAGTATTTAATTTTTATGGAAGCCCGTCCCCCCCCCCCCCACCTCCCACCCCCGCCCCCATTCTTTCTATGGGTTTCGTTGCTACTTTCAACAGCGTCCTCCTCCGATTCAGCTCGCAAGATACGTTCCTGCATCTGGAATGGGCCACAGGGCACGTATTAAATCTCCACGCTCAGGCTGGAGACAGAGATGTAGAGAAATCCCCCGGCCTGATCACAGGTTGGGGGGGGGGGGGGGGGGGCTCCCTGGGGGGGGGGGGGGGGGGGGGCTCCTCTGACACGGGCGACCCGGCCCACGGCCTCCCGGGAAACGTGCGGGCAGAGGGAAGGAGCTCTTTGCAGCGCCCTTGATGTGTGCGTGCGATTGTGTCCGCTGTCATTCCCCCGCGGGCCTGGGGATTATTTTCAATGCCCCTTTTTCCCGCCCTCCGCCTGTCACTGGCTGTAGGTAAGTACATCCCCAGGAGCAGGCCCCGCCCCCCGCCGAACAAAAGTGGGCTTGCCCCCCCTTTCCCCAAGAAAAGAAGCCGAAGCCTTTTCATGGGCAGTGAATGGGGCCCCTCATTTAGGCCGTATTATACCCGGGCCTTCATTTCCCCTTCCCTTCTTTACCTCATTCAGGGGGGCTCTGACTTCAACTAATTCGATAACAATCCCGCCGGGCCTTCCCAGCCCCCGGCCCCGGGGGACATTGTCCGGGTTCGCGGCCTTCCCCCCGCGCCGGGCCCGCTCTCCAATTAGCCAACCGCTGGGCCCCTCTGTCCCCCTGCACTGCCTTCCTGCCGCCCGCCCACTTTTCACCGTGGCTTTCTGAGCTGGACTCCCGAGGGCCCCCGGGGGCGCAACCCCGCGCGGGGTCAGCAGACCTGGGGGCGGGCAGAGCAAAGACACGCGTCCGCAAGGCCCGCGCCGGCACCCTGAAACGCGACACAAACAGCCGGGACTCTGACCCCTCAGCCTCGCCGGTTCCGGGGTTCAGTCTCCCCGCGGCCGGTCTCCCCCTCTGACCCGAGCGTCACCGCTCCGGTCCCGGCGACCACTCCCCTCTCAGGTGCGAATACTACATCTTTTCTCCCCTTAATCCGTTTCTCCTGCTCGAGGAAGAGAGTTCCAGAGCCCCGCAGGGAGGCCCTGCAGGCTGGCCAGGGCCCGCGCGCACACAGACCGGGGCCCGCGGGAAGGCCGTGCGTCCGCGGGGGCAAGCCGGGTCCCACGTTCATGATCCCCCAGTGGACAATGTTGGCTCAAAGAACAACTGGCTGAAAAGGCTAACCCTAAAAAGTATCTTACTGTTATGACCCGGGCTGTGATTCACCAAACCCCTCCCGGGGTCCCTTCCGGGACCTGGAATCCACAGGCACGGCTCCTGGCCGGGGGTCTCGGGCACGAGCGTTCCTTCAAGGACACCAGGACCAGGCGTCGTAGCAGCATCTCCCGTCACCTATGGTACCTGGGAATGACCGGGCCCAGGTGTGTTTGATCTCTTAGGAGTCTGCCTGGGTTGCATTCTGCGCCCCCAAGGTTCGTGTGTGAAAGCCCTAACCCCAGGCCCCGCAGACTGGGGCCTTACGTGGAAATAGGGTCAATGCGGACGTAATCAGTTAAGGTGAGGCCCTGTTGGGGCCTGCAGGGCCCAACGTGACAGGCGTCCCCACAGAGAGGGGCACACTGTGCAAAGATGAAGCCAGAGGTCCTGGGGTGATGTGTCCACACACCAGAGATTTCTAGCAAACCACCGGATTCGGAGACGGCGCCCTGCGGACGCGCCGACCCCGGGACCTCCGGCCTCGGGGGCTTTGCCGGGGCGGCCGCCCCTCCTCACTGTCAGGTGCGCCGGGACCTGGAATCCACTCGGCGAATCTTTCCCTCCACTGCTCTGTTCAGAAAGTGCCTTGGAAGGTGGGCTCACCAAGACCGTCTGGGCAGCAAAGTCAGTTTGGGGGAGGCTCCTGATCACGTACTCAGGCCAGCGTGTGGGGGGTGCATGGAGCCGTCGAGGGTCACTTCTGATGACTGCCACGTGCGCCCTTCTGCACAAGGGCCCGGAGGAAACACAGGAATGAGCCAGGGGCTCGGGTCCGGGGGGCGGCTCCTCCACACCCGCCAGGAAGAAGCCAACAGGGGCCGGTTAGCTCATGGGGGACACAATGCCCTTGTGGAGAGAGACCGTGGCCCTCGCTTGGGGGTGCACCGCCAGGTTCCATCAGACCCTTCCTTCCCCCCGCGTGAAGACCAGGGTATTCAGGTGACAGGCGGGGGATGGGAGGCGCCTTCAGGCCGGCGGGTGTCAATCCTTGCTTAACAGGCGGGGAAGCCGAGGTCAGAGGCGAGGACGGCTTGCTGGAGTCTCAGAAGCACCGTGAGTCCGAGCCGCCTTCCTCTGTGCACCGCGCCATCTCAGAAAACCCCGCAAACTATCTGAAGCTTACGTGAGACGCACGCGAAAGTCTTGGAATGGCCATTCGGTCCCTCACCTGCTCGTGCGTTAGAGCGCGTGACACGGTCCCCGCGATTAACACGAGGAAGGCTGATGACGTGGGCCTTTGCGCTCACAGCCCTGACCCCCGCCGCGCCAGGGACCGGCCGGGCAGCCTTCTCGGTGCTCCTGCGTCTCCCAGCACGAGGCGCGCCCCGTTTCCTGGAAACAGGTGAAGGGAAGTGAACCAGCCTGAGGTCTGAGCTGGACGCAGCGCCCCAGGTTACCTGCTCTTTTAGCAGCATCCGCTACCCTTCCTGAGACTCGGTTTCCCGTTATGCAAGGGACAGGACGAAAATCCACCTGGAGGTAATGGGGGGGCAGGACAACACCTCCCAGGGAGCACCTCCAGGTGAGGACCACGGAGCTGTGCTGTCTGGACCCTCAGAAAGGGGCCCGTGCAGACGGCCACCCCCAGAGAGGGGCTCCCCACCGCACGTGGGCTCTGAGGACTGTGGGGGGCACCCTGGAGCAGCGTGACCGTGCTCCCTGAAGCCGGGGCAGCTGGAAAGCCCTCCTGCCCTCAGCCGAGGGGCTGTGCGGGGTCCTCGTGTACAAAGGCACCGCTCAGACAAGGAAGCCAGACGAGCCGGGGCTGCGCCTGAAGGCCCCAGAGGAAGGGGGCCGTCCGCAGGCAGGGGAGCCCCCCCGACGGGGACCCGCCCCGGGCGCTGGAAGCAGAGGAACCGAACACGCGGCCGGGTGCGGGGCGCCACGAAGGCCACCCTGGGCCTGACGTGCCTCCTGGCTCGCGTTCCTTGCCTTTAATGTATTTCAAATTCCAAGTAGGATTAAACGAGGGAGTCAATCCAAGACAGACAGACCCTAAAGCATCGGGGAATTCTGGTTTTGCTCTGGTTTCAGCGAGAGCCTCGCGTCTCCAGACAGGCCCTGCTTGTGGGCCTCGGCTCCTTGTGAGGCTGGAGGTCTGCTGGAGGGACGCACGCTCACTTGGCGTCAGGGAGCAGGCACCTGCCAGGGGCGGAAGGACACAGACCACCCCCTCGGGCGCCTTGAGCCCGCTGCTCCGAACGGCCGGCCAGCCCGCGTCCCCGGCATCGGTGGGGATGCCCCGTCCTTAGCGGTGGAGTCCAGACCTTGTCCGGGACCGTGCCCCAAGGGCCACCTGACTGACGCTGGCATCTTCCGGCACGACGTTCAGTGACAGCACCGAACACGGAGGCTCAGCGGCATATCCTCTAGGTGTTTTCTCCCAGAGCCCCTAACCGGGCTGGCCAGGCACCCCAACTCCCACTGAATTTTCAGGAGCCCCCACCTCATTCTGCGGGTCCCACCAACGGCTTTGAGGTCTCTTAACGTACTGGAATCTAAAGGAAGCCACTGGCAAAGGGCCACGGCCACGGCGGCGTCCCACAGGCCGGCCAGACCTCAGGTGCCGAGAGGAGCCGGCCGAGGCTCGCCTTCCCCGAGACCAGCCCTCCCCGGGGCCGTCTGGCCGCGCGGCCGGGCAACAGAGGGGCCCCTGGGCAGCCGCACCGCGGGCTCTCCCTGCCGGAAGGTCGGAGGTGAGCCCTCAGCCTCCTCGGAGAGTCAGCGCCATGGTTACCTTGGCGGGCGGTCTGGCATCACAGCCGACTGTGCGTCCGGGAGACGCGAGGTCTCATTCTTCAGGTGACCCCGGGAGGCCGCGACATCCGCATTTCCCGGGGACGCAGAGAGACGCAGACAGAAGGTGGGGCTGCAGCCCTGAGCCCTCCACGGGCCAGTGTCACCTTGGAAAGCTCAGATTTGAGACAGGGTCAGCAGGGGCCCCCTGGGACCGCGCAGGGCGGTGACAGCCTGGGCAGGGGTCAGGACCCGCTGCCGTGCGCCCTCTGGCTCCTTCTCGGTTGGCGAGCCCTCGGGTGGGTGGGACCCGCGTGGGGCGCTCGGGGGCTCAGCTGGCTCCCCCTGGGCTGGGCACACTCACGTCCTTGTCACCTGGTGAATCTTCACGCACACGAGGCTTGGTGGAAGTTCACTCCATGGGACGCTCCCGTGTGAACCAAGCTCCAGCCACCAGAGCCGTCGGAACCTTCTAGAAACGTGGACCTTGGGAAGGTCCTCAGCTCCAAGGTCTGGCCCAGGAGAGGCCTCTGCTCCCTGGTCCCTGCCTGGGACTCCGCTCTCTCGACAGGGCAGGAGGGATGATGGAGCTGGTAGCTCTGTGGGCAGACCCGTGGCTGTCACCCCCAATGGCGTCTCCTGGGGCTCCGGGGCCTGCAGGCCATTTCATATCCTTATTGTTATTTCCAGCCATGATCCCCCTCGGCACATGAGGTTTTACTCTGGTGCAGAAGGAGGCCAGGGGAGGGGGCTCGGCCACCCACAGGCCCTGCCCTCTTCGGCAAACACCTGACTGCGTCCTCCCGGCCGGTCCCTCCCTGCTCTTCCCAAGGCCATTTCCTGCTTTCGCCCTGACCCGAAGGTGCCCGTGGAAGGGGAGGACCCGCCAGGCATCCTCATCCCTGTCCCCTCCTGGCAGCCGCCTCCGGGGCCTCCGCTGAGTGCCTGGCTGAAAGCAGGCTGATAAATTAGTCTAGAGGGAAACAAGGCCGCTCCTACTTGTAAAAGGTCATGGCGACTTTGTTCTGGGTGAGGGTTTATCTCGGCTGCCGCAGGGACAGACAATGCCTCGGGCCTAAATGGCAGAAATCTTAGCTCCTCGTGAAATGACTGTGCTGATAAACCCGAGGGACTTTAGAAAGATCTAAATGGGCAGGAGTGATGCGGGCTTCTGGAGCAGGGCCGAGCAGAGAGGACACAATGGGATGGGCAATTAAACTGGGCATTAGCCCAGACGGGAGAAGCGCTGTCCTCCAGCCAGACGCAGGTGGTTCCCGAGGCAGCAGGACACGCACGTGGGACCCTCGAAGGGCCGGGAGCTGCCGCTGGGGCTGTCCTCCAGGGTGACGGGTGTCTGGGCCCGGGCCAGCGCTGAGGGGAGCCGGGCCCCTGGCCCCTGAGGGTGACATGTGGCCGTCCTGGTCTCAGCATCTTCCTTCCTGGAGGGGGAGACCCCACCAGATACACGAGCGTGTGTCCTGAGGGCTGATTTTTAAAAGTCCCTTTCAGGCTCTTTCATTCGCAGTGCTCTAAATGGTGTGAAAGGCGAGACGGGCACTGCCTGGAGGCCGTCCCTCGGCCTCCGCCCTGCGCCCAGACGGACTGCTTGCCCACAGAGAGGCTGCCCTGGGCTGACTGGCCCCTCGATCAGGGCAAACCCGGCGGGACCCAGGGGGCGCCGACGCCCTTCACCTGCCCGGAGCCGAGCAGTATGCTCAGGCCATGCTGCCCTCCGTTTTGGCTGGGGCCGAGGTGGCCCGTGACATGCCGAGAACACATTCCTAACCCAGGGGTGACCGGTCACAGAAATTCTCAACTGGAGAGAAGCTCTGATAAGCAGGCCAGGCCTGGCTGGGCGGTTCACGCCCTTGTCCCATGACCCAGGGAGACCTTTTATGGCCTGAACGCCTGGGGCTCTCGTCTGATCCAGCGGGAAGGAGGCCCACGGAGGGGCCGAGGCCGTGCTGGGGTTTCCCAGGGACCCCCCCCCCCCACTCCTCTCCCTGGGAGGCCTGCTGCTGGGAAGTGTCTAGAGTAGAACTTTCTCTGCATAAATGACGATGCTACAGATGCGTCATTCTGGCAGGTGTGCCCTCACCACTGCTTCCGGGGGGAGGCGGGGGGGGGCGGGGCCAGCCCCCAGGGGCCGCCCTCACCACTGCGGGCACGGGGGAACCGGGTCCCGCGAGTCTGGCCACTCGCCCCTGTGCCAAACTACTGCGTGACCCTGCGTGACCCCCTCTCTCCACTGTGAGACTGGCCACTGGCCACCCCAGCGGTTTCTGGGCACGAAGATGTGGCCACAGCCCCAGGAGGGGTCTCACCACTGGTCAGCCCTCAGGGGCCACCGTGTGGGGGCGAGAGCTCAGGCTGGGTGACGGTAGGGCCCCCGCAGCTCCTTGCCCGTGGGGACGGCCCCACCCCCACTCCCTCTACAAGGCCCTGATAAGGTCTACGGTGAAGAAAGGCTCTGTGGCTACCTGGTCCCACACCTGCAGGAGAATGTCTCTCTGGGGTCGCAGGGGTGAAGAGAGGGAGGCACCGGGAGGCGGGGGCAGGAAATTTAAGGTCAGCCCTCATCCGCCGAGTGTGCAGACCCTCATGGCTGATTAGGGTGCGCGTTCCTGGGGACCCCCACGGGAACTCGGATCCAGTATTTTGGCCCCAAATCTGCATTTGGAAAGTGCCATAGGGATGCTCAGCACACCAGTTTGGGACCCAAGCCTGAGGTGAGCGGCTGGGGGGGGCGTGAGGGGTCTGCCCCTCCCTGGCCTCTCTCTTTCCGGCCAGAACAAAACCTTGCGTGCAAAGGGCGATCCAGACTGTGCCTCGAAGGCTGCCCGGCTGGGACGGGTTCCTGCCCGGACACGTCTCAGATGCACCCAGGCCCCGGGCGCTCGGGGCCGAGGCCGAATCCTGACCTCAAGGCTCTCTCTGGGGCCTGGAGAATTCCACGTCATGATGCCCTGCCAGGCCCTGCTGCAGCCCACGGGGCTGGGACGTAGGGTCGTCTCCGCGCGGTGGAGTAAGGGCCGGGACCAGGAAGAGGGTGTGTGGACTTCATGTGGTGCACAGTAGGTGCCCGGCCGACTCGGGCCTTTCCTCTGGTCTGCACCACTGGCCACGGGTCTGCCCGGCCTCGCCAGGTGCCCTGTCACATTCCCCCTGTGAGCGGTCAGCTCTCTTCCTGGAGGAAAAGTCGAGAGAAAGGGGGGGAGGGAAGAGGGGACAGAGCCTCGGGAGGCGGCGAGCAGGGCCCAGCCAGAGCCCCACGGGAGGGGACGCGAGCTGCCCAGCCTCCCCTCCGCCCCGCTTCCTGCCCACGACCCCCGTCAGGATTTTCCGCGTTCACAAGCAGCCCTTTGCAGAGTAGGGGTGGGTTTGCTTGGTTGTCACTGGTGTGAGAGAGACGCAGAGGGTAAAATACCATTTAAGAAGTTGGTATTTGGGGACGTCTACTCGAATATGAAAAGAAAATATTTATTTCCTTTTTCGCTTGTGAATCAGAATGCTCTATTTAAAGAAAGTACCCTCTGCTGGATTGCAGCAGAGTTATTACCCCTTAAGGAAATAAAGGAGAACAGTATCAGGGAGGTATTCTTAGTTAGTCATTCTCTACCCTTTTTTCTGAAATTCCTTATATACCCGCGCCTCGGAGCCCGGCCAAAGATAGTGCAGGATCTCATGGCATTCTTGGGCTGAAACGTCTGGACCCAGTGTCACGGTGCTCGGGGGTGATGGCGGAGGGGTTGTGCTGAGTGGCTCCAGGAGACCGAGGAGACTGAGTATGGGTCTCTATGCATCCCTACACCCCCCGCGTGCACAGCGAGCCCAGCTCGGGCCCCGTTCCCACAGGACGCGGCCCCTCAAGTCCAGAGTCCCATTGGTCGGCCCCAATACACCACCGTCCAGGTGTTGTTTCCAAGGGTGTGAACGTGCACTGAGTCACCCATCTAAGACTTCCAGAACGTACGGTCAGCCTCCTAAACGGATTCAGAAAATCATTGGGCGGCGGGGTGGGGGGGAAGCCCATGCAACGTTTCTCAGCCTAAAATAAAACTCCAGACCGCCCTAGACGGAGGGGGAAAGCGCCAGGGAGAGTCAGTGCCAGGCAGGGGAGGGAGAAGCAGAGAGGATCTGAGACTCCCGGGTCCCGGGGGGTAAGATGCTGCCTGCCGGTCCCCAGTGCGCAGACAGAGAGGACAGCCAAGCTCTGGGGCTGAGAATACCATGTTCGAATACTTAACCCGCGAGGCTGTCAGACCAGCGGGAAGCCGCACAGGGAGCCTCCGCGATTCAGGGGGGCCACCCTCTCCCGGCGCCCACACGGCCACTGCTCTTGTGCCACTGTTGGCATTACAAGTCACACGGTCTGAGAGCCACCCCAGCCTGTGTCTGCTCCAGGGTGGGAGACGCTCAGAGGAGGCTCATGTGTGAGCCCTGCCCAGGGGGCGCATGTGCACGGGTGTGTGTGTGGGCCTGGTGTCCTTGGAGCAGAGCCTGGTGTCCCTGGGCTGGGGGCTCTCACTTCTCAAATCACCTGGAGCGCCCGCGGGAACTCCCAAGTCCAGCTTTCTTCTCCCGCCATCCTGGGGCCGAGGGGCCTCCCCGGCTGGCGGCCTGAAGGGCCTGGGGTCCCGTGGCTATTGACGGCTCCTGGGCAGAGGAGCACCCTGCCCGCTGACCAGGTGACCCCGGGTGCACGAGCTCTGCTTCTGCAGAGGCTGCCGGCAAAATGAAACACCCACGGGTCCGAACCGGCCTCCGGCCACTGTTGGTGCTTCTGCTGAAGGACAAACCCTTCCTCCCCGAATCCTGGGGGATGACCGAGCCTGGCTGTGGGAGGTGCCGGCTGCCCCGTCCCCTTTGGGGCTGGATAGGAACCCACGGCCCGAGGGGTCAATACAGCGGGCAGGGTGCTGGGGAAGGCGGCTTACTCTTCCGGAGACATCAGACGCCTCGAGGGGCTTGACGGTAATGTGGCGACTACACGGGCCCAGCTCTGGGTCCACCCTCGTTCTTGTTTGGTCAACTGTGTGGTAAGGACTAGAAAGAACGGAAGCAGGTTCCCGAGAGCCTGGGGAGCTCTGTCTCCAGAGGGAGGTGGGTCCTTGGTTATGAGAGGGCACCCTCCTGCCTGGGCTCAGACCTACGGCAGAACTGGCCCCAGCTCCTGACCCGGCCCCCGGTGGGGGCGAGGTGGGGGGGCCTGGTCCAGGTCCCGCAGCAGCGGCAAACTGTTGTGGCAATGACCGTGGAGAAGGGGAGCCTCGAAACTCCATCTCCTTGCCCCCTGGCCCCCAGCCAAGTCCCTTGTGATAAGAGACCACCCACTCAGTACGTGCACGTGGGACCCTGAGGCTCTGAATCGAGGGGTGCGCTCGTTGAGAGAAACACAGTTCTAGAGGGGAGGGTTGGCGGCTTAGGGCTTCCTCTGACGCCCAGAGCCCGGGAATTAATCCGGAGCCTGCTAACTCAGAAACTGGGCCAGAAATCACGTGAGAAGTGTCCCCTCAGTTGCCCCAACGCGCACTCGTGGAGCCAGCTGCCCAGAGCTGCCAAACCTAGACAGGGTGGACGGGACACCTCCTGCCCTTGGAGGCGGGGCGCCCAGTCTAGGGTTTTCAGCAAAAACCAAGGTGTGCGTGCGTGTGCTCGCGTGTGTGCATGTATACACTCACATGACCACACAGGGGCGAGTCTGGGTTCACTTCTGGATGTGGAGGAGAGAGGCACAGGTGTTTGAGGTGAAGGATGAGTGGTGGGGAAGAAGGCAAAGAGGTTCCCTGTAGAGACCCTGGATCCGAGGAGGAGAAGGAGGCCTCGGGTTGGGGGCCGGGAAAGCCTCCCGGGTCCTTGGAGAAGCTAGTCGTCGGCGCTGTGCTTTCACGCGTGTGTCACCGCACCTCCGAAAGCCCCCCGGAGACTTCCATCCGGAGGCGGGAGAGGCTGCTCGGCCACGCGGGAGGCAGCCCAGTGCCCGGGGAGCCAGCGGGACGCCCACTGGGCCTCGTCGCCAGCCTCCGCTCCAGTCCAAATTGAGACCTCCGAATTTCCTGTCGTTTTAAGGATGCTCGGCAGCTACCTTGGAAAAGAAATCATTGCTTTTCTAAAAATACACGTAGGTGGACAAGCACGGACACCCAGGGAGTCAGCTTCCGTTGCACCCCGGGCCCTTCTCCAGGGCTGTGTGTTCCGGATCATAATGTGATCTTAAATGCACGGCAATCTCTCAGCATCTGAGAGCGCAGGGCCGCGTGGTAGCTTTTGCCTGCACAACCCGCCCCCCCGCCCCGCCCCCAGCCTGGCATCTCTGGGTATGTCCTGGCACCCCAGGGTCTACAGGGGGCAGGGGGGTCCTGGCCCTCGGCAGAGCCTGCCAGCAGGCCCCCGGGGACCCGTGGGGGAGTGGGCCTGGGGGCTTTGTGATCGAGGCGTTGGAGCATCAGAGCAGCCTGCGGCCTCGGGGCCCTTTTCCCCTGTGACCCCCAGAGCTTCCCATGTGGCCCCGGCCCAGACACGGCCTGTTTGTTGACTGAACAAATGAACACGTGTGTGAATATTCAGAAAGTAAAGCCAAGGGGTGAGGTAATCCAGTGGAGTGAATTCTTCAGATAAATGAAACCCCATCAATTCACGTTACCACTTCCCCCCAGCCTCTTACAGGGAGGCAGGCACACTTATTCAACAGCTGATGTTAAAGTGCCCGTTACGGGCCAGGCAACGCTCCGGGCACTGGGGACGCTGCCCTCAGCTGGCTTTCCAGGGGAGACGATGGGCTCTCAAGGAGGAGACGAGCCAAACTCGGGCAGTGTCGGGGTGAAGACTGTCCCTGCCCCCCCAGGGGCCGGCACGGTGCCCCCCCCCCACCGGCCACAGGCCCTGCCCGGGGGCAGGTGGCACCCCCAGGAGCCCACTGCCTCGGGCTGTCACTCGCAGCCAGCTCTTAATTAGCAAAATAAGCCCCACGATGATAAATGTCACGATTTACTCAACAAATGATCAAAATCATTGTTTTTTCAGACCCCAGGGCAATCAAATGCAATCACGGGGTGATTTATTCTGGGCAGACTGAGTGGTGGCTGCATTAGCCAGCAGGCTGCGTCTGGGCGGAGGGGGCGGGGGGTTTGGGCACCTTCCCAGGCAGGGGGACAGACCACCGCCCTCTGAGATGGATCCTGGGGGTCGTTGCCACGCACCCCACACTCCCATCTGGACACAGGGCTGGGGTGCAGGGGACACTCCTGACGTGGGGGTCACTCCCTGCCGTGTCCCAAACCACCAAGGAGGAGGGAGGTCCAGGGTCACTGGCTGTCTGATGAGCGCGTGGGACGGGAGATACAGGGGACAGTCGGAGGGACCTCCCCACGCATGCCCGTTACTGCCCCCGTGACCTGGAGCCTGAAGGTCGTAGGTCACCCATGGCGCCCCAGTGGGCAGGAGACGCGCTCTTGCCAGAAGGGTCACATCACCAGAAACCACGCGGTGGCCAGGCACCGCGTCCATCAGGAAAAGAGAAAAGAAAACAGGACCGTTTGGTCTGATTTCCAAGGAATGGTCCGGAAGAAGAATGTTGTTCTCAGAGTAGAAAGAACATTGTTGCCACGGTGCCCCAAAATGACGGTACGAATATCCTATTTGACCTTGATTTCAAACCAGTCCTCCAGCGGATGCCTGGCCAGTGTCCGGGGTCCCTCTGGCTTCTCCCTCCCGCCTGCCCTGGGGCGCAGACCGTGCCCCGTCTTCCCTGGATCTCCTCTGTCATCTTAGCTAACCCGTCATCACTGGTTCTCCTCAGGAAACGAGTCCTGTGTAAATTGCAGCGAAATCAAAACACCCTGATCTGTAACACTTAAATGCCGGCGCGAGAGCCAACAGTTATGCGTCTAAAACTCGGGCCGCCGCAGGATGATGCGCGCACTGGGGTGTTGTCGCTGGGACGGGCCTGGGACCGTCCTGGCTGTGACCAGAAGGCCCGCGGAGGGCGTCTTCGAGGTCAGAGTGCCTTTTAGCATTCATGGCTCCGAGCTCCCCGGAGGCCCCTCTCCTGTCCAGAGCCACAGAAGGACCCGGGCTGGGGCCCTGTTTGCCCAGGCAAGGACGGGGCCTAACTGAGATGGGGCACCTGGGCCGGCCGGCCTGCCAGAGGAGGGTACAGGGTCACGCAAAAGGGCAATAATCTGTTTGCAGGTGACAGTGGGGAATCCAGCAAGGGCGGCTTAGTTACATCAATTTTCCGGTCCCAAAGCCCCAAACGGAGGTCCGTGGAGCTAGAAAGAAGCCACCCGGACCTTACGTATTTCTGGGAAAAGTGGGTTTTCCCCGAGCTTTCAGGGTGCCTGCCTCCTCCTCTCTCTCCTTGGGGGAGACGGAAGCTGCCCGTCCAAGTCGGCCATCGGTCCTCCGTCGCAAGGCACAACACAAACACGGCTGGGACCCCGTGTGACGGAAGGCCACCAGCCCCAAGACAGATCCCAGAGGCAGGTAAGCAGCGCCCGAGCTCACAGGGAAAACGAGGTCGGCCGAGATAATGCCGGGGTGCGTCTGGAAAGCTGTTTGAGGACATTGGGCTGTGCACACAGTCCTAAGTGCTGGCATGAAAGGCAGCTGTCAGGTCACGAGCACGGAACAAAGCCCGCTGCGAAAACGGGAGGCGCGCCGGGGAGGGAGAACGTTCCCTCACGTACTCGGAGAATAAGCACTATCGAAAAGTCAACAGGCACCGGGCAGATCACAGTGACAGCAGGTACCAGGCCTGGCACCGAGCGAGCAGAAGCGATAGGGGCCGTTTCTTTAGGGAAAGAGCAAACAGAAACGTGCATCAGCACAGACAAGAGCAAGGTTGCTTCAAGGTCGTCCAAAGCCCTACCTGTCGCGTGAACCTCTGCCCTCTCAAAGTAACCTGCTCATTCAACAGTCCAGATCCTTCTGAGCGTGTCAGAAAAGCAGCCTTAAATTCCTCTCTGGGGAAGCCAGGTGGGAAGGACAGGACAGGCAGGGTCTGAAAAAGGCCACCTTGCAGCCAAAGCCACTTACCTGTCACGTTGCTGGGAAAAGGCTCTCCTTGGCCCCCCGAGGGGCCACCCCAGAGCAACGTGCCCACAGAACGACTCTGATTTCAAACCCCTTCGCTACCCGCCCCACCCTGCTCCCAGGCCCTGGTCTGCTCTGAAGGTGACCCCGACCTTGAGGAGCACACACCCGTCACCAGGGGACAGACAGGCTCCCACTCCGGGGGTTCGGCCTCCTCCATTCCTTCATCCCTCTGATCAGCCCGCTGCTCGCCTGAACCCTCAAAGCCCCGCACGGAGCTCGGGGCTCTCAGCCGGTGCTCCATGTGCCCGGCATCCACACCCCACGTGCCTCCTGCTGGGCGGTCGGGCTGCCAGCGTGCAGAAAGGGAGTGGAGACCCCACTTCCGCCGGAGACCCTCCTCCCCTGGTACCACCACGGGCATCAGCACACCCAGCGTCCTGGAGATGCTGCGGAAGGTCCTCAGCACAGGGCGCCTGGTCTTGAGGGCTGGGGAGCAGGGCACACACCTGGGCATCCCAGGTCTCCGGGAGAAATGTAGGCACAGGGGGCAATGTTTAGAAACCATAAAGCCTCCGGAGCGAGAGCAGACACGAGCCTGAGCTGGGGACTTTTCCCAGAGGCCCTGAGAGGTGGGGAGCACTGCCTCCCCTGGCCCTCGCTCCCCTGGTCTCCCCCAGGCAGGCCTCTCTTCCCTCCCTGGACTGTTCACCCCTTCCAAGAGCTGACCTCCAGCAAACACCGTGGAAGGGTCTGGGTTTACATCTGCATTTTCCACCCAGGCAGGGTCTCTGCGGAAAATACCACCGCGCGTCGCCTGTCGTGAAGCAGATCGGCTGGGGCCGGTGCAGAGAACGCTTTTGTGGGGCTCGGGGTCCCCATGAAGACCATCTTGAGAGACCCCCAAGCTGGGGCCCGGCGTCCCTCCTGGCCTAAGATACTTGCAGGGGGAGGGATGTTCTGGGGGTCATCGGCACCCCTCACCTAACGGTCTCCCCTCTCCCGACCGCACGCGGGCTCCGGAACCACCAAGCCGGGCCCAGATTGTGAGGGAGAGCGAATCCGCACACACCCCTCCCTGGCCGGATGAGACGCGCGCCCCACGCTACCCGAGAGGTGGGGGCCCCGGCTGAGCAGGCCACGGCGGGCGGGGGCTTGGGGTGAGGTGCAGGGCCCTCTGGGGGCAGCACGGCCACCAGGCACACATTGCAGGAGCGTTCCCCAGAGTGGAGACTCCTGTTCTGGGACACTCCATTAATCTGCACGGCTCTGCAGAGACCACGGCCTTAGCACCTCAGGTCCAGACGGGGAGCACGGGGGTGTTTTAAGACATGAGCTCATTAAAGACACATTTCCGGGAAGAGAGCAGGCACGGGGGCTGACAGGCGCCCACGAGGACCGCTGATGTTTGCGGACTCGCGTCATGCGAGCTGCAGGACCAAATAAGCCTGGGAAATGTGACATTCGAGCGCTCTCTCCGGCCGAGCCTCCCGCCTCGGGCAGCGCTGCTCAGCCCGGCTTTATAAATAGATGGAACACAAGATAAATGGCCGTGATCAATCACGCTCACACGGGAATGCTCACCTCCCATCCAAAGTCGGCCTCCTTCAACGTGGCCCGCGGTGCCACCATGTACGGGCCAAACCTCTCCCCGATTTCCATCCTCTTCTTGGCCCAGACCCCCAGGCCGGCCCCTGGGATAGAGGACTCTCGGAGCTCAAAGTCTGGCGGGATGGGAATGTCCTCAGGAATGTAGACGGGGGCCTCGTACGGCGAGCCCTCCTTGGGGGTGAAGTCCTCGCTGGTGGGGAAGGGGGACGGCGGCCCCATGGGGGTGGGGGACACGACGCTGTCCTCGGTCTCGTACTCCGCGCTCTCGCCAGCCAGCAGGTCTGGGTCAGGCTCGTGCATGTTATTTACAATGTCGCCGTCACCTGAAGGAGACAATGCAGTGTCAGGCTGTGTGGCACACCCTCCCCCGTGCGGGACCCTCAGGGGGCCCCCGGGACACAGGACAGGATGGGGGCCGAGGGCTCCGAGACGCCGCCACCCCCTGCCCAGGACGCGTCCGCTCTGCCCCGCCCGGCACAAAGCGGCCCTCCCTCCGGGGACGCGGCTCTGCGGGGCTCCTTTGGGAACCGGGGTTCGGAACCGCGCGGCACAGCAGAGGTGTGCGTTTCCCCGCGGCCCCACGCCGCCACCAGAGGACGCGTCTGCCCCTTCTGCTTTGGGAAAGCGAGGCAAGGAGCTGACCACGCTCCACGAGTTTGGGAGCGGTGGGGAAAGCCGTCACAGGGGGCACCCTACCCAGGGCCAGGAGTGAACTATTCCTTCCAGACCATTCTGGTTGCCGTGTAGCCTTGGAAATTAGGGGTCGGAGACATGTCTCAGGTTCTTGGGATTTGGATTATATGAAATTTGCCCCGACACCTGGGCAGCACCTTGGTGGGGCCGGGGGCCCTGGGGATGGGGTTCCTGAGAGCCCGGTGACCTTGGGGCCAAGTTAAGACAGAGGTTTGCTGCAGGTCTCGGGGCTGCAGGTCACGGGGTCCGCCTGTCTGGTGCAGGCCTCTCTTGGGGTCCACCCTAAGAGAGGGTTGGGGCCAAGATTTTGCCACCTGGACAGACAGCAGGCCTGAAGCACAGAAGAGACAGTGAGAAGCGGGCCAAGGGAGGAGTGGGGTCAGCCAGGACAGCGGCTCTGCTCATAGAACGGGAAAGGGGGACCCAGACAGCTGGGTGGCCACAGCAGATTATGCGGAGTCCCCAAGGGCACAAAACGCCCCATGTCCGTCCTCAGACAGACAAACGGACTGTCCATCCACGCAGCGGAATATTACTCAGACACAAGAGGAACAAAGGCTGACCCCCACCCAGCAGACGTGCTGCTCGGCCAAGGGGGCCAGGCACAGAGCACACAGGGTGCGACCCACACAATCCGCTTGTAGAAGCATCCAGAAAAGGCAAATCCATAGAGACAGAGCTCATAATAGTGGCTGCTGGGGGCCAGGAGGGGCTGAATAATGGGCACGGGGGCTCCTCTGGGGGAAGAAAACATTCTGGACCGAGAGGGAGGCGGTGGTCGCACACCTTTGTGAATGTGCCAAAGGGACCGTTCACACTCAGGAGGGGGATTTGTGCTCATGCCGCGCGGCACGGGGAGCCAGAGGAGGGCTGGAGGGGTGAGGGCGCCGCTGACCTCTGACCCTCTGACCTGGCTGCTTCTGCCTCGACGCCCCTCCCTGCCCCAGCCCCCCCCCCCCCCCCCCCCCGTGGCTGCTGGATCAAGAGTCTCCTGAGGGGTGGAGGTGGGGGGGACAGGGACGGGGACGGTGACCTCAGGGTCCTCACGCTGGTTGCAAACAGATCCGCCCGAGAAGTAAGAAAATGTTTTCTTTCACAAGAAACCAAAGTCTTGAAAAGACAAAAAAAAAAATCATGGGGCTAATACTTATTTAATTTAGCAGCATTCACAGAAGTAATTATTCCGTTTTAAGTGGCCGATGGTTGTTCTCATTGACTCGTAGGCTCCTTTCAAAAACGCAACAACAGACCCGCAGCTCCCGCTCCCTCCACCGGGAAGATCCAAGTCGTTAGGTTTGAAAGAACACCCCCATAAGCCTTCGCGGCGACTGCGCCCCACAGAAAGGTAAATTACAGGGGGGGTAATTAACAAGCCGCCTCATTATCTGGGACTGGTAACTGCGCGGGGCTCACAAACAAAACCAGGTTGGGAGCCCCCCCCCCCGCACCCCTGCGCACTTCCCCAGCCTTGGGGTGCCGCGGCTTTGCCAGCGCAGAAAGTGGGGAGGGGTCCCCATCCTGTGCATATTCAGCTCAGGGCTCTAGTTCGGCGTTGGTTTTTATTTTTTTTATTTTTTTTATTTTTTCCTGTTTGAATTCTACTTCCCAAAACTCCTCACCTACTGGAGGAAAATCAGGGCTTTAAAGGCATGTTTAATTTACTGGCCGAGCAAACAGTTTAGGAGAGAAAGGTGGTGTTTCCTGCTGATTAAAGGCAGGCAGCACATGGCTGGCCTCCCACCCCCTGGCGGGCACAGGGGTTAAGTGATTGCCTAAAGCTGCCAGGAGAAGCCAGGTCTCCAAGCCGCGGCCCCTGCTGTTGGGGGAGAGAGAGAGAGAGAGAGAGAGAGAGCTCTCCTTTCACAGGTGGGGTGAGGGGACCTCATCAGCGCACAGGAGACATTCAGAGAAAATGAGGGGCAGCAAACAGCCCCAGGCCCTGGAGAAAGCAGCAAGCTGAGAGAGAGAGAGCCTTCCGGGAGGACCAGCACCAACTGCCCTGCTCCCCAGGGTCCCCGAGCAAACCAGCACCGGAGAGGCTGGACCAAAAGAGCATCCTTCCTCAGCCCTCTGCCCTGGGCACGGTGGGCATTTCCAGGGACGGGGCGGCGTTTTGCCCCCGGCCTCTGCCACCTAGGTCCGCAGGACAGCCAGCACATTCCAGCCAGCCCTCTCTCGAAAGTCAGGATGTAGAGCCAAGAACATGAGCTTTTTATGACTTTGGAAATATAGGCTGTGCAATGTGTGTTGTTTACTTGTCGGGAGAGCCAAGGTCCTTTATTTGGGTTTTGCGGTAATTTCAGGCTAAGGGTTCACGACAGAGTCCATCACTCCTAAAAATTCTTTTGGGAGACCTACCCAAATAATAAAAGCGGGGAGGGGAGGGGAAGGGAGGGGAGGGGCAGGAGCCTGGAGCCAGTGAGCCAGCGGAGTCATCCTGAGCCTCGGCCCCAGGGCACCTGCACCAGGCCAGGGTCCCAGCCGGGTCACTGAGCTCTTGGTGAGTGAACTTCATGCCGAAACCCCGTTTGGAGGCCAGTCACGCGCTGCTCTATGCACGCACGACGGACATTCGGTCTCATCAAACGGGTCAGAGAAGCGAAACCTAGCCGCTCCCCGGGTCTGGACCACACCGGCTGGGAGTCACCAGGTCTTCAGTACCTCCTGCCCCGTGGGAGCCTCCGTGCCCCGGGTGGGAGCCTCCGCCTGTGGCTGGGGGACCGAGGTACCAGGGCCACCTTGCCCTCTGTCCTTCAAGGCTGAGGCATGGTACTCGGGCGGCCCCCACGGTGGTCCCGAAGGACATCCTGATGCTGGCCTGCGACGTCGTTGTCCTCTTGGGAATGATGACACTGCCCACTGCCAGCGGGCCCCGTGAGGGACTATGGGGAACCCTGCCCGCCCACCATCCAGGACCAGCTCTCCCCTGCCACCTTGGACGACTCTCCTTGGGCTCGCTGCCCTCCGGAACACGGCTTCTTTGCCCCAGAGGTTTCTGCCTCTGGACACCTGAGGTGGCCGTGCCAGCCCATGGGGACGCGTGCTCACACCACCTCCCTGGGGCTCCCTCCCCGCGTCCCCGCACCCCTGCAGGCCCACCCCGCCGCCACGCGGGCTCCTTCGGCGCAGGGAGGCCCAGCGAGGGAGGAGGGCTGCTTCTGACACTTTATGCTTTTGCTCCTGGAAACTGTGGGGTCGAGGAGGAGGAAGACGGGCTCCTGGAGAGGGGCGGACTTCACACTGGGGGTGGCCCCAGGGCCCGCTAAAAATGGGCGCTCACGGGGGGAGAGGGCGGCCGAGGGTCAGCAGAAGACCAGGCGAGGCGTCCTTAGGGGCTGGGGCGGCCGTGGGCCTGTATCCCGGCTGTGGTGCTGCGTCCTCGGACCTCCCTGGGGTTAGAGCTAAACGCTGGGGGGGGCCCGGGTCAGACCCCGCGCCCGGGGAGGTGTGCTGTGTCGGCATCCTACATCACGTCCCTGTGGGTGTCGTGCTACAGAGGTACCCCTGGGGGTCACAGGGCAAAGGGTACCCGGCATTTCTGTGTGTTTACTCTTTTTTAAAAAAATTGTTAATGTTTATTTTTGAGAGAGAGAGACAGAGCGTGAGCAGGGGAGGGGCAGAGAGAGAGGGAGACACAGAATCCGAAGCAGGCTCCGGGCTCCGAGCTGTCGGCGCAGAGCCTGACATGGGGCTCGAACTCACGGACCGTGAGATCGTGACCTCAGCCGAAGCCGGACCCTCAACCGACGGAGCCCCCAGGAGCCCCTCTGTGTGTTTATTCTTACAGCTGTGTGTGAACGCACATTATTTCAATTAAAATCTCTGATAAAAGAGCCCTTCCTCCAGAAAACGGCCGTTCTGTGTCCCACCTGCGTGCACATCCCGGGTCCTTCCCTCGGCTCTGGCAGTTTACGCGAGAGCACATTAACTATTCTCTCCTGTCACAGATGCCTCGGCGCCGGGTGCTGGGGGGGGGGGGGGGGGGGGGGGGGGGGGCAGGGAGGTGATGCTTTAAAACAACAAAACCAGCCTCTGAGGGTGACAGCTGTGTCCCCAGTAAACTCGAGAAACGCCAGGGGACCCCTTTCTCACGAGGGCACACATGGACAGACCGGCAGGCAGCCCGTGAGCGAAACCGCCAGGGAGGGTCCCGGTGACGCAGGCGGGAGCCGGGAGGTGTGGACCTCGCCCCCGAGTTCCTGCCGCGTCCCACCTGCCCGTCGGCACAAAAGGTTGTGCCGATCCGCCGGGACCCGGGTACGCCGTCTGGGTCACACTTGGTGCTGACGTTGGTGCCCGGCAGGGCTGGGACAGGGAGGCCGGCGAGGTGCCCAGCGCCCGGCCCTGTGACCGAGCCCCTGAACTCTGCCCCTTCTCTCCTTCGGGCCTGGCACCCTCCCGCGCCGGTGCCCCCGACAAGTTCTCAGGGGCAGGTCCGGCGGGAGCCCGCGGCGCGACGGGACGTCTGTGAGCCCGTTTCCCCAAGTTAAGACGGACCCAACATCATGCGTTCGTCAGAAGACTGGGCGTCACCACAAGATGCCACGGTGATCTGAAAATACTAATTCTTAGAAACCCCGTGTGCTGTTGCCATTGTAGTTCGGGTCGGGAATGCGGACCCCACCTTCAGGAGGCCCCCAGGGGGTGGCGGACCGGGTGGTGCGTGGGGCCTCGAGGCGGTCATTGGATTCACCCCAAGTCTGAAGCTTTCCTGGGAAGCTCCCCGCTGGACTCCTTGAACCCCGAGAT
This sequence comes from Panthera uncia, assembly GCF_023721935.1. NCBI lineage: Eukaryota > Metazoa > Chordata > Mammalia > Carnivora > Felidae > Panthera > Panthera uncia. The sequence continues at coordinate 102,915,210 of NW_026057585.1, forward strand.
TCTGCTGCATCTCAGGAGGGGCCCCGGGGAAGTGGGGAGGCCAGCAGCCGTCCCGAGAAAGGCCCACACCCGGCAGCACGGATGCAGGAACACAGGCAGGGCATGGAGAGGTCAGTGCCCTGAAGGCCACCCTCGTCGGCCCCCTACGCGGTGGGAGGAGGGGCGCGGCCCCCTCACGGGCACCACCTTCTCGCCGCTGAGCTGCCTGCTTTACAGATGGGGAGACATCTGTAAACACCATCCCCACTGGTCTGGGGCGGGCCCAGCCTCAGGGAACCGGCAGCTAGATCTGTGGACCCCGCCCAGCGAGGGCCGATCACCTCGGGGTCTGCGGTCAAAACCAAAGTGTCCTCAGCTGATCTGATGATGACTCTCGAGGGGACACCAACGTCTGGAACTTGGGGGGAGAAAGGACCATGGGGAGAGGAGGGGAGGAGTTGCCACGGCCCCCAGGAGCTGAGCTGCTCAGGACAGGACCTTGGTGTGCGGACCCCGGCCCCACAGACCTGGGGGTAGACAGCCCTGCCCAGTGGGGACACGCAGGCTGACCACGGCCTGGCCCTGAGAGGGGGTGGCACACCTGCGTCCTGGATGCCCCGGGGTCCGGCCTGCCGGCTGCAGCCGCCTCGTGGGGCCCACAGAGCCCACGGAGGAAACCGTCCCTGTCACCCCACAGAACCAAGCCCGAAGAGGCCCTGTTGCTGGTCTCGGCCCTCAAAGCTCAAAGCTCAAAGCTCAAAGCCACCTCCCACGTTCGTCCTCAAAGGACCCCCAGCAGCCTGGCCTGGGCGGCCCCTCCTGTCCTCCGGACCCACCTGTCCCTGAGCAGGTGACAACAATGCTCCAGGCCCGGGCCCGGCCGGCTCCCCAAAGCTCTTGGGGACACATCTGGGGCTGAACATTGTGACAGACATCCTCCCCAGTCAGACAAGGTGCAGTGAGTGCTCCTGGTGCCCCGCGGGGCACCACAGCGGCTCTGGGCCGGGGGCACTCCACCTCTGAACACAGAGATCCATGGCCGCCCCGTCAGAGAGGCCGCGGTTTCTTGTGGGCACTCCTGGTGCCCTGCTGGCACAGCCACTTAACAGACACGAGGACGCTTCTTGAGTCAAACGAATCAGAGTCACAGTAAACTGCACTGAGCTGGAAGCCAATCTGACAGTCGTCCCCGGTCTGGGGAACCCCAGGTGGACTCAGGAGCGAGGGCAGGACCTAAATGTCACCGCAGGCAAGCCCACACGGATGGCATCCCGCTGTGGGTCAGGCCGAGGTGCTCAGGGAACCGCGCCCAGAGAAGGAAGTCGTGCCCACCAGCGGCCCCGAGTGCCCTGCAGGGGAGGACCGCACCAGCCCAGAAGGCCAGCTGCTGAGCGGCAGGGGACGGGCCCTCTGAGCGCCCACACAGAGCCGTGACCCTGGGCAAACCCTGGAGGCTCCTGGTGATGGGCGGCCCTGCCAGGCCAGGTGAACCCAGCTGCTGGATGCTTTGGGGGTGTCCTGCCCCTCTCTCAGATTGCGGTCCCTAAGCCAACAGCCCCAGCGGTCCCCCGACCCCCCTCCAGACCCGCCCAGGCTGAAACGGGGTGGGCGAGGGGGGTCCGTGGGCACCCCTGCCGTGGCTCCCGCAAGTGAGGGGCCAGCCCACGCCAGACGGGCTGAAACGGTGGAGCGCACGTCGGGCGGACGGGGTCTAACACGGAAGGAGCCGCGTGTCCTTAAAACATCCAGAAGGTCACCCTGGAAATCCGGACCAGCGCCTGTCCACACGGCCCCGACCCACTCAGCTCTGACCCGCTTCCAACAAGCCCCGAAACCTGGCACGCTTGTTCGAGCTACCAGTCACCCCGTCGTGTCCCGAGAGAAGGGAAATGGTGTCCGTGCTCCTCTGCTGGAGGCACTTACAGAGGAGGTGGCAAAGAAGCCGCCCGCGTCCCCCGGGCCCGAGCGCAAGAGAGACTTCCCAGGATGGTGCTGAGGGCTCCCCTCGTCCTGCCCACAGCTCTGGGCCCCCAGCTGCCTGCTGTCATCAACGGGGTCTCCGCCAGGTGACGGAGTTCAGCACTGCCACCGTACCTCTAAGTGCCCCTCTCTTCTGAGCACGGCTGGTGGGGGGGGGGGTGGTCTACACGGGGTCGGACGTGGAGGCCCCCACGGGTGGACTGCAGGCCTCTGGGAAGTGTGTCCCTCCCCGGGGTCGGTGTGGGCCCCGGGCCAGAAGTCGCCCTTACGGCAGCCACTAGCAACGGCCCCAGACCACGGTGTCTGCCAGGGAGGGCCTGGAGGAGCACAGGGCACCACCCCCAAAGCCAAGGCCAGCTTTCTGTGCCCTGGGGAGAGAGACACCTCAGCGGGCCTCCCCAGAAGTGGCATTTATAGGTATCAGCTCAGTTCGGGGCAGCTTATGTACAGAATGTGAGGGTTGGCAGTGTGGAAAGCAGAATGTCCCCATCACAGCCCTGAGACCGTGGACAAGCACACCGTTCAATTCTAGAACCACTCAGCAGGGGCTCTGGAAGCAACCGGGGAACTACAGGCAGGCCTGCTCACAGCATTTTCTTCTCCTTGGTTCTGCAGGCTGTGGGCACCCGTGGGCACCTGTGGGCACCAAAGGCAGCTTGGCCTTAGGGTTTCACAGGCTGCTTGGTGCTGATGGGGCCCAGGGAGCACGCAGCCAGCACTGCCCTTGATTCAGGGGAGGCAGAATTGAGACGTCCCCCACTTTGTATATCAAGTCAGGGAAGTTCAGGGAATACCCACTTGCTCATGGCCACAGCGGCAGCCAGGGCCCAGCGGGGGGTTGCCCAGTCCTGATTCTAAAGCTCTCAGATGCCACACTACCTACCCCAAGTTTCCAGCTACAGTGAGAACACACCTAAAAAAGTGCCCCAACATTTAGTGATGGCCTCCCTCATGCCCCATGGAAGACATACAAGAAGTGAATGAATAACTTGATGGTGGAGGAATGGGTGGGTGGGTGAGTGGACGAAAAGATGCATAGATGGATGTATGAATGAACGGGTAGGTAGGTAGAAAGATGACTGGGCAGATGGATGGATGAAAGGGTGATGAGTCAATGTGTAGATGAATGGAAGGATGGATGGATGGATGGATGGATGGATGGATACAAGGATGGACAGATGGATGGATGGATGGATGGATGGATGGATGGATGGATGGTTGAATGGATGGATGGATGGATAGATGGTTGAATGGATGGATGGATGGATGGATGGATGAATGGTGGATGGATAGGAGGATGGATGGATGGATAGAAGGATGGACAGATGGATGGAAGGATGGATGGATGGATAGAAGGATAGAAAGATGGATGGATGGATGGATGGATGGATAGTGGATGGACAGAAGAATGGAAGGATGGAGGGATGGATGGGTGGATGGATGGATGGATAGAAAGATGGACAGATGGATGGAAGGATGGATGGATGGATGGATGGATGGAAGGATGGATGGAAGGAAGGATGGATGAATGGTGGATGAATGGTGGATGGATGGATGGATGGATGGAAGGAGGGATGGATGAATGGTGGATGGATGGGTGGATGGATGGATGGATAGAAGGATGGACAGATGGATGGAAGGATGGATGGATGGATGGATGGTTGAATGGATGGATGGATGGATAGAAGGATGGATGGGTGGATGGATGGAAGGAAGGAAGGAAGGAAGGAAGGAAGGAAAAAGGAAGGAAGGATTGATGAATGGTGGATGGATGGGTGGATGGATGGATGGACGGATGGATGTGAGGACAATCTTGAGGGCAATGCTTAACAGTAAAGGTAGAAGGCAGGAGTGTCACTGCTCTTTCCCTGAGGATGAGTCCCATTAACATGACTCCATGGCTCTTCTCCCTCTTGACTCTGATTAGTTAATCTGGGACAAATACCTGGGTTTGCTCCACCCAGCCTCCACCTTGGGAAGGGGCCAGTTTCTCTACTGCTCCTTCAGGACTGCCCTCCCTCCACCCACCTGCCTGGCCCAGCATTCCAGGGGTAAGGTGAGCATTCTGTGATTCTGGGGCTCAGCCCGAGCCTGCCCTGCCCTCTCACTGAGCTGTACCGCACACCTGAATCTTTGTGGAGAAATAAGGTGGGAATTTAGTTCTTATCTTCTGACCCTGACTTCTCCAACCAAGCAGGGAGGAGTACTCCTCACTGGGCCCCTCGAGACCCCCCAAAGCTCCCCCTGCTTCAGAGCCTGGAAGTCCGCATGAGCTGTCACATCGCCGGGAGAAGGAGACGCGCACTCAGTCAGGCTGGGTCTACGGAAGCCCCCCACCCTGGGAAATGAGATGTGTCTGTTTCTCGGAGGATTTCTGTGGGGTGCGGCCATTCGAGGAGAAGCCCCCTCATCGGTGGAAGGGGTCTTGGAACTGCAGACCTGCTCCTGGAAACGGTTTGCCAGAGAGGGAAGCAGGAGTCGGGGGTTCTGCCTCCCCAGGGTTCTTGCACTTTCCTGGACCACAGCAAACGCGGGGGCTCGCCTCCAGGACCGCCCCCGCCAGGAGCCGCCGCCGCCCGGGGACCCACCTCCCGACCAGGCGGCCTCAGGCCCGCGGCTCATTGGCATTCCCCTCGCCACGCAGCCGCCAGCCCAGAGCGGTAGTGCGGCTAATATTACCGTGGCAGACTAATAGCACCGAGAAAAGACGTTTCTGCAAACAGGCCAAATATTAATAATAATCAATCGTCGCTTATATTCTCAAACCCACGCCCGGGACTTTGCCTACAGGGACCGGAGGGCAGCGCGCCCCAGCTGCAGGGCCGATGGCGCAGAATCGTCATTAGGGTCCGCGAGAGCCTGGGATGGTGACGGTGCTGGGCTCTCCGCCCTCTCCGAGCTGCTCCTGCAGGGAAACCTCCCCACAAAGGTGGGGCTTCCTCCCTCATCTCCCCAGTCCCGAGGCATGGCGGCCTCTTGACCTTCATGCCTGCTCTCCCTTCACCTCCGGCGCTGGGTGAGGCAGGGAAGGCCCCGGGGCTGCCTCCTCTTTGGGGTGAGGTCAGAACAGCCCAGCGGCTCGTCCGGTGCCCACAGCCACAGGTCCAGGCCTTCCGGCTCGGGAATGGTCCCCACCACCTGCCACAGCCCACCCCGGACGGTCCCCAGGATGTCCCCAGCATGGGGCAGCTCCCAAGACTACGTGAGTTGAAATGTGTCCCCCAAACAGATATGTTCTGTCCCAACCCCGGTCCCGTGAACGTCGCCTCATTTGGAGACAGGGTCTTTGCAGCAGGTCAAGAGGAGGGCGTTGGGGTGAGTTCCTGTCCAACGTGCCCGGTGTCCTCAGAAGAGGAGACACAGGGAGACACACGGGGGGGGGCATGGCCACGTGATCCCGGAGGCCCCCAGAACACGAGCAAATCATCTTCTGTGGTTTTCAGCCACCCCCCGTTTGCGGTACTCCGTCACAGCATTCCGGGGGGGTGGCCTGGGGACCGCCGTCGCCCCTCCCAGACGCCCTCTGTCCTTCCTCTGCCATGGTTCCAAGAAGCGGTTCAGCCTGCCCATTTCGCAGATAAAGAAACCGATGCTCTAGAGGATGCAGGGCCCAGCTGAGCCCCTTTGCCAGAGCGGGGAGCTTGAGCAACAGCCCCGAGCCTGGGAGACTGGACATCCTACGAACGGGCCTCCAAACTGCTCAGGGTCAGCTGTGCCTCCCGGGGGGCTGGCCTGTGAATCCAGAAGGGGGGCCAGAGGGGTTCCTCCTGCCCTCCCGCCCCACCACACACAGCAGCAGACGGGGCCCTGGGCCTGCTTCACAGCCCATACCACCTGCCCCTGCCCCGGGGCCCCGCCCTCCTCAGCTCCTGCCGCAGCCAGGCCTGGGTGCCCAGGGGCTGCCTGCTGAGACAGGGCCCCGGGAGCCCATGGCCCTGGACGCTCCTCCCTAGCCCCCGAGTCCCTTGTCCAGCCGAGCTGACACAGGGCCGCGGGGGCTCTGCCCAGCAGCCCGGACCACCTGGCCCCTGCTTAAAGCGAGTGCATTATTCTAAGACGATTATTTATCCGTGCAAAGCTCCAGGGACGGCAGTGTTCCTATTTCAAGCCCCATACCCCTATTTCCTCACTGCCTCCACCGCCCCGGGCAGGCGCTGAATGGCTTGCGATGCCACTGTAATTTTTATCAAGGCTTGTTCCTGGTAAAAAGCCTCTTTGTTTCAGGGAGATGTGATTTGGCCTTTTTTCTTCCTCTCCTTTATTCCTTGGTTAATATACCACTTCCCCGAGCCCTGGGGGCAGCGAGGTAGACCATGGATTGCTCAAATCTGTCTGTTTTTCTTCTAAATCACAGCCGACTCTCCCTGGCCCCCGTGCTAAGCACTGTGTGAGCTGGCGGCCGAGCAGGGGCGTTCCCCCAGAACCCTCACGTCTGCATTGTTAATATGCCGGTGGGGGGGGGTCCCCGGCCGACAAGACCCCCCCAAATATCAAGGGAGGTTGGCCCCAGACACCAGCTCCATATGTAACCTGACATCTGGCAACAAAAGAGTGTGCTTTTTAAAAACTGTGGTAAAAGACACATCACATGTACCATTTTAACTATTTCAAGCGCACAGTTCAGGGGCGTTAGGTGCGCCCCCACTGCTGTGCCACCACCCCCGCCGTCCCTCTCTGGACCCTCTCTCTTCTTCCCAAACCGAGACTCTGTCCCCACGAAACCCTCCCTCCCCATTCCCGCCCCAGGTCCTGGGGTCCCCCCTTCCCCTTTCTGTCCCTGAATCTGATTCTTTAGAGACCTCCCCCGAGTGGATCCGCCCTTTGGATTCTGGATGATTTCACGAGCTTGAGGCGCCTTCAACGTTGCGGCAGGGTGCCAGCGTTCTTAAGGCAGAGTCACCCTCCACGGTGCGGCCGGACCACGTCTGTGTCTCCACCCGTGTGCCGCTGGGCACCGGGGCTCTGGTGGAGACGGCTGCCGTGCACGTGGGTGGGCAGGTGTCCGAGATCACAGTGCACTGTGGCACGAGCAGAGCCCCCGGGGAAGAGGGGCTCACAGGCTATCCCACCAAAGTGAAACGGGGTTCCATCAACAGCGCCCCCCGCCGGCCCCGCGCTCTCTGCCTCCTCACCCCAGCTGATTCTCGCTCGGGACCTGCAAACAGGGCAGGCTCTCCGTCCGTCTCCCACCCAGACCCAGCCTGTCCGGGGATTCTAAGTGACAGTGCACCCGCACGTGGGGACACGGCCCCTACCACCGGGGCCCGCCAGCAAACACAGGCTGCACCAGCGATCAGCATGGCCTGCAGTCGTCCCTGAGCCGTCCTCGCCCCTGCACGCCGGGCTCTGGGTGCTGTGCTGGCAGCCGGACCTCATGGCTGCTCCCTCCTCTGGAGGCTGCCTGGGCTCTTCCCACCCTCTGCCGGGGCGCTGGGGTCCAGGCCCGAGGGCACTGGGGACTTCAGGATGCCCCAGATGGAGGAAGGGGAGGAGGAGCCCAGGAACAAGCTTAGCCCGGGACGGGGACTGGCCTGGGGAAGGGACCCTCCCAACGCGCACAAACTCGCCGTTCCACAGACGCAGAAGCCTAAACAGGGTGCTGGGGGCGCGCGCTGAGGGCACGAGCCGAGGCGGGCCCAGCCGCGCCTGCTGGTGGCCGGCCACTGGGGTGCAGAGGACTTGGGGGCCCGAGGCCGAGGCTCTGCAGGCCCCCGGGGCCGCCCCACAGGCGCGCGGCGGGGAGAGGACGGCTCCTGCTTCGCCACTTCTGCTCTCGGCTTTGCTTCCCTCCCCGTCCGGGCACCACCGTGGAGGAGGAACGGGTTAACGCTGAGCAAACAGCCCCGACAACCGCCACCAAACTATTTATAGACATATTTATCTCCTCAGTTCCTACCAACTGGGCCTGTGGCTGCCATTCACAGGCCGGAGTAAGTCATGCCGCAAGGAAACAAATGTTGCCCTGAAATAAAGATCACAAGAGGAAGAAAGCCACTCCAGAGCACCTGCCCCTCGACCCAGAAGGCGGGTCTCCTTGGGGCGGCCTGAGACACAGGGTCCTGGCGGGCCCAGGGTGGCCTTGGGGCCTGCCAGAAGGGGCGGGGCGTCCTGCTGCCGGGGTGGGCGTGTGTCCTCTGCCCCCTTCCCCTCCCTGGAGGCCCCCTCGGCTCCCTGGGCCACCCTGGTTCCCAGCAAAGCATGGGTGGGGGGCTCCAGGGGCGGGGGCTCCAGGGGCGGGGGCTGCAGGGATGGGATCTTCGGAGGCACGCCATCCCCCCGGTTTAGGAAGGGGGTCAGAGCCACCGGCCCCACAGGACAGTGATGCCTTCTTGAGCCTCGGCTCTCAAGGGGCTGGGAAGACCGCCCCCTCCTCCCCGCATGGCCGCGCTGCCCGGACGTGGGGCTGCAGACAGGAGGGACGAGCCATCAGCCACGGGGGTCCCCATTCTCTACGCAGGAAAGCCCCCGCAGACCTGGGGGAGCCACTCTCTGACCCCCACCCCCCAGCAGGCACCACCCTGGCCCTCTGGCTGCATTTTGCCCTAATAAAGACGTTTCTAGTTTCAACCATCAAATAAAGTGCTTCAGTCCCCACGATCGTCCGGCTCAGCCAGTCTGCAGTTTCATTTAGCAGGCCAGTGGCGAGAAAAAAAAAAAAAAAGAAGAAAGAAAGAAAGAAAGAAAGAAAGAAAGAAAGAAGGAAAGAAAGAAAAAAATTCATTAATTTTTATTAACAGGGAGAACCATTTGCTCCCTGTGACAATATTTGACTTGTCGAAATGATTTTCACCTCTGCCATGAGGTGGGCGCTCCCCACATACATCACCCGATTACTCGGAGCACGCCGGCCGCAGTCATTAGGCAGTGAATTAACGACAATCCCCACCACTATTAATCACCCTGACAAGGCAGTAGCTTGCTGCTGACCGGAGCGCGGCCGGCCCGGGACCGGGAGCCAGAGGAGAGCCGCTCCGAGAGGCGCCAGGGGCTGGAGCCGACGCCGGTCCCTTCCCTTCCTTCCCCCCAAGACCCTGACGCCGGCCAGAGGGCGCCAAGAGCTGGCGCGGTGACACGGGGCTGGGCGGGCCCGGTGCGATGGGTCCCGAGGTTTTCCTTCCTTCGTTGTCTGGTTCTGTGTCACTCTCCTGGTCCAGGTCGCGACCAACAGCGACGTGCTGGCCGCCAATGATCTTGCCAGTAACCCCAGGACGAAGGCCCAATATTACCCCCATTACACGGAGGAGGAAACTGAGGCACAGATAAGCCCCGCCCCGCCCCAGACAGTAATCTGGTGGTGCGCAGAGCGGGGACCGGAATCTGGTCCAAGCTGCCACCAGGCCACTGCTCTGGGCTCTGAGCCCCGTGCAATTGTGCCCCGGCCCCGATGTCCCCAAGAAAGCCCCTGAAGAGTCGGCTTCAGTTACACAAACGGCTGTTTCCTTTGGCTGTTGGTCAGCTTTGTGAGAATATTTTCTAGCCATACGTACTTGGAATGCTAGGCCTACCGGGCAGATCTCAGAAGCGGATGTCCTGAAGTTCAGTCGCTCCTGAGGTCCCAAATCTGTGGGTTCTGCTGATAGGGGCGAGCAGTGTTAGGGATGACTGAGGACCATGTCCGAGGGACGGTGCCCTCACTGGCTGCGTGTGGGGCCGGGCGACTCCCTGGGCTGGACGTGGCTCCCGAAGGGTCTCCTTCTTACAAGAACAGCCGGTCTCTAGCGATGGGAGAGCCCCGGGCAGCCACCTCGAGCTCCCCGCAGGCGCTTTGCCGCGGGTCCCGGAACCCAGGGGGTGGGTCGGCAGGGGGCTCTCCGGGCTCTGTGTCGGCTGGACGATACACCTGCTTGTGGAGCTTCTCTGCGGAGAGGAGCCTCGGGGCCCACCCGCCGGGTCCTTGCGGGGACCAGTGACGGCACACGTGCAGAGCCCTTGGCACGGGCCTGGCAGGGGGCAGGCGCCCCGTCAGGTCGGCCCCTCGCCGGGTTCCCCGACACCACTGTCGCCACTTTGGCGCAGTAATCCGATTAATTGTCTCTACATTTTCAACCAATTTCTTCCCATTAACCCGGCCTCTGGATCTGTGTTTCCGTCCGGTCTAACCCAGAGTTGGAAAGCACGCGGGCGGGGGTGGGGAGGGACTACCTCCGGACCCATTTATCTTCTTTCTCTGGGCTTCTCATTGTTTATGCCTCAGCAAATTTCCTAATCTTCCTCATTAGCAACTAATTTACGAGCCTCAACAATCTTCCCACCTGTTCCGTTCACGGTGGCCGTCACGGGGCCGGAGACAGCCACGTGCTCCCGCGTGGGATGCTGGTGCCGTGTCCTGCAGCGGACAGGCCTGGGGACAAGGCGGGTTCCCCTCCCCACCTCGGTCAGCAGTCACGGTGGGCAGACTGTGTCCCCCCCACCCACCCACCCCCGCTGGCTGACCCTGGTGACCATCGACCTCCTGCCTCCAGATGGGGCCTGTCCCTAAAGCCGCGTGTCCACACGGGCCCACGGCCCCAGGGACCGGGGCCCCCCAACTGCGCACCTCCGGTTCGACTGATGGCCGACTGGCGGCTGGCCTTGGATGGGGCCCATTTTAGAAACTCCTCTCACGTAAGAGCTTCTCGTGCTGCGTGGAGGCCGGGGACAGAGGCCTTCACCCTGGCTCTCAGAAAGAGCCTTCTCCTTCCTTTTCTCCTGATAACACCCTTGAACCTGCCTTCTCCAGTCTGGGGCCAGTGGTGGCACCAGTGGAGTGTAGACCGGCACCGAAGGAGCCCAGGCTGCCTGCCACCAGCTCGGTGTTAAGTCCTCGGGAGTCCTCCTGACGGGGAGGCAGGACTGAGTGGTGGCTTAGAGGACAGTTTTCAGCCTTATTCTACAGCATCTGGCTGTGCGTTCTCGGGCAAGGGCCTTGAGGTCTCTGGGCATCCGGGCGGCATGTGCACGGCAGGGGTGCTCTGACAAGGGCTGGTCAGAGCAGGAGGTGAGCTAACACAGGCGACGGACTTCTGAGCACCCTGGGGACATAGTTGGCACCCAGAATGTCTGGCCTGGTGATCGTCCCACGGCACAGAGACCTGAGTTCACTCAGAGAGGCCACGAAGCTGGCCTGAGCCCCACCCCTACTTCTGCCCGCCTCCTGCCGACCACGGGGAGGCTCTGGCCAGGGCCCGGCCCTCGCCGGGCACCAGGGGCCTCCCTCCCAGAGCCCGTTCTCGCTTGCAGAGAAGGCCACGGCCATCGGTGAAGCACCGTCCCGGGGCCGTGTCCCTGACCAAGTGGGCTCTCGAGGGAAGCGAGGCGGCCGGCGGCTCCCGTGAGCCCGGCCCGCCGTGGACCTGGGGGCCCATTCTCCTTTCTGGAATTCTCCAAGGTTCCCCGACACGGCTTCGGAGCGTGTTCACGGGTGCTCGCCGCAGTCAGACCTCCGGCCCCCGGCACCTGGCGCGGACCCCGGGGGGTGTCTGCCACCCGCCACGCCGGGTGAGCCGGCGGCCCGCCTTCCTCGCGGAGCTCTCCGAGGCTGTTTCTCGTTAGGTGCGTGCACCAATTTGATTTTCTCTGCTTAAGCGGAAGGCCATGGCAAGAGCTGGGTTTGGAAATCCATGATTTCCTGGCAGTTAATGAATTTCAGCCAAACGGAAAGCAAGGTGGGGCTGCAGTATAGCCCTCAGACCCGGACACAGGAAGGGCCAGGGGCTACGGGGGGCTCCACCCGGCCGATCCGACACCCCCTGCCGCGCCCTCAAAGCCCTTCTCCAAGGCACTTCTCAACTTGCATTTTGTTGAACGTTCAGTAAAGTAAGTGGTGCGGCCACAGGGGAAGGAGGCTGCATCCCCATCCCCGAGCCCAGGCGGGTCCCCTTCCCCGAGCCCAGGCTGTGTCCCTATCCCCGAGCCCAGGCGGGTCCCCTTCCCCGAGCCCAGGCTGTGTCCCCATCCCCGAGCCCAGGCGGGTCCCCTTCTCAGAGCCCAGGCGGGTCCCCTTCCCCGAGCCCAGGCTGCGTCCCCATCCCCGAGCCCAGGCGGGTCCCCTTCCCTGAGTCCAGCCGGGTCCCCACCTCTGAGCCCAGGCGAACCTCTGTCCCCAAGTCTGGGGAGCTCGTCCCCGAACCGGAGTGGGAGCTCCCACCAGGAGGCTGCGGGCCTGTGTCCCGGGTCCTTCCGGAAGGGCCGTCTGCAGAAAAACCCTGGAGCTTCTGCCGCCAACGGCACAGGCCTCCAGCCACGTCTGAGCGTTTCCTTGAGCACTGGGCCACCAGGCACAGAGGCACAAAAACACAGATACAAGGGCCAATCGGCCAACCGAGCAGGTCAAAGACAACCAAACTTGGGGTGTTGGGAAGCCTCTGGAGGGCAGGGGCCCCACCCTGAATGCTGGGGCGCAGGCACAGGGCCCAGAACACGGTGGGGGTGGGTGGCAAACGGGCCAACGTGGAAGCTGACCGGGCGTTCGTAGGGCCCATCCCGCCCTGCAGACCCCCATGGGAGCCAGACGCCCCCGCCCGCTTTCCCAGGGCCCCCCAACACGGCCCCTCCCTGGACTGCCTCCCGTCAACACGGCAAGGCCTGGCGTGGGCCAGCGACGTGGCTGCGACCGCGTTCTTGCGCAGGGGACCCGCTCACCCACGCCCCTCGCAGGCCACCCACGCGGCGACGTTTTCGGTCCGCTCAGCAGGTTGCCTACGGGATCTCGCGGTGGCGGTGGGAGGCGGGGGCCGGGCTCCTCACTCACCCAGCGCCAGGGTTATGTCTTTGAGGCCCCGACCCGCGAGCCTGGGCGGCCTGTGGGAAGAAATGGCTCCTGGAGGCTGTCGCCCAGCCTCGCAGGCTGACATCGGTCATGTTTCTAGAAGTTAGAAACGTGGAAGCAAATGCTTCCGTTTAGAAACTCTGCCTTCTCGAATTGCCGAGCACACCGTCTGCCAACCCCAGGACGGCCTAAAATTATTCCACATCACTCTTTAGACCTTAGAGAACCACGGGAACAGAGTGATCACCTGTGTTTATCACATATTACACTTAAGCTGCTGGCCGGCCAGATGAGGGGCACAGAATTCACAGGGCAGGGGCCCCCACTGTCTGCAGCAGACCCAGATTTGGGGGCAGGGCGGGCCAGAGTCCCAGCACAGACGGTGTGCACCCCACGACTGTTTCAGAGGGGACGCCGAGGCCGGCCGGACTGGCGGGGATGTGTGCCTGCATCCTGGGGTGGCAAGAGCCGAAGGTGGGGCAAGCCGGACTCTCCCCAGGGGCCCCTCGGAAAGACGGTGTCATGTGGGACGACGTGGGCAGATATCCATTGTCGCGGGCTGATCCGTGTCTCCCCAAGTTCACGTGTCAGGAGTCCTGACCCCCAGTACCCAGAACGTGGCCTCATTCGGAAACGGGGCCGTTGCGGATAAGCGGTTAAGCTGAGCTCCTCAGGTGGGGCTCATTCCTTGTGACAGGGACACCCGGACACAGGTGCACACGGGGAGCGGCGGGCTTAGATGCCTCGGAGGTGCCAGCCGACCCCGGGGACCCGTGGGCAGGCCTGGGATGACACTGCCTCGGCCTCAGAAGGAAGCCACCTGCCCACAGACTCACCGGCCCCCGACTCCCGGCCCCTGGAAGAGCGGCAGATATACCGCTTCGGCCATGGGAGCCCCCAGTCTGGTGCTTCGTGAGGACAGGGCTGGAGACGAAGACGTCCGGCCACTTAATCCATGGACGTCAGCTTGAACTGAGAGCCCGCTTTGTTGGGACGGTCCCAGGAGCTCGTTCCTGGCCCCCGTCGGACGCTCGCTTTGACTCGGAGCAGAGCTACGTGTCTGAGACACCCCCAGGCACCTGCCGGGGTTGGCACTCGCGCCCCCCTCCTGGAGCGTTCCCGAGCTGCGTTCGCAGACGCGGCTCTGCGGCCACCCTGCAACGGCGCCGCGCTGACCCTTGACCTTGGGCCTCCTGCCGCCTGGTGTCAGAGACCGTAACGCGGGGACGATCTCATGCCTCCCTCGTCCGTGACTCTGAAGGTTAAAGATGGCCGAGCTCAGTCAGACCCGCGCCTGACCCGTCCCACGTGTTCCGTGCGACCGCCTTACTTCCCGACACGCAGTCCGGCCTCCCCCGCGCCCATCGGGGTTTAGAGCCCCCGCGGCGGGCGTGCTCTCGCTGCTGTCAATCCCCAATTACTCGCTTCCCGGGGCAGGGTCATTTCTGTCCGAACAGGCCTCTTACAAAACCAGGGTAAACGGGCGATTAATAAATGCATACAGAGGACGACCCCGGCCAAGGCAGCGGCCGTTCCGAAACGGCTGCCGAGGTAATCTTTGCTTTCCCGGGATAAAAGATAAGCCAGCAAATCCATAAAGACAGAAAAGAGAATGGAGGCTGCCAGGGGCCGGAGGGAGGGGGGACGGGGGCCGCGTGCTGAGCGGAGACAGAATTTTTGCTGGAGACGATGGAAAAGTTCCGGGTAGAGATCGGCGACGGCTGCGCAGCCCGTGAGCGTGTCTCACGCTGCCGAACCGCCCGCTCACCCAGGGCTGAACTGACAAACGTTGTCTGGTTACCACAAAGGCGAAAAGGCCGGTTCTCGGAGAGAAGGTTCTCCGGGGTGCTGCGGCCTCCCGCTCGGCCTTCATTGGCACCTCCTTGGGGAGAAACCCTGCTTCTTCTGTGACGCGCGGGCCCCCGACCCCAGACCGGGCTACACTCGCTTGCGGGGGTGACGAGCCCAGCACGGCGTGATTGCCACGCGTGAGCGTGGGGCCCGGGGGGGGGGGGAGGCAGACGTGGGGCAGCCCCCGGGGCGCGACACAGCTCTATCAGCCCCCGAGTCAACCTGCCGGCCTGAGACTCTGGAGACAACGTGCCTCCTGGGCGAGGGGACCGGGGGCCCGGTGTCACGCAGAACACAAAGGGCACGGCCCAGGAAGTGGTTTTAAACCTAATTGTTCCGATTTCTTTTGCGAACCGCCCTCGGGGGCGCCGGGGAGGCCTGCCCACACGGCTTCCGGCGTCGGCCAGCCCACGAGATTGTGCGTGGGAGCAGCCCCCCGACGGCCCTCGCCTCATCGTTACGTGGGGCTGGCCTGTGTTTCTTTATGCGCCCGGTAAACTCCCGACACAGATGTCTGCTGTTTCGAGAGAACAGAGAATGTGACAGTCCTCTGTGCGGGCTGGCTGGGGCTGGGAGCCATCTTTCCTGACCGGCTTCTCTGGCAGCCGGGCGGGCAGGGGACACTTAATTGTGGAGCTCATTTGCTGGCAGGAAGCCCTGCCTCGTCCAGCGGGCAGCCAGCATGATAATGAGACAGTTTCTATGGAAATGAGCTTATAACTATTCATTTTCTCCCCATTCCCGACCCATCCACAAAGAGGTTTTCCAAAATGACCCCCATTTTCCTTCCCCCAACATGTCCTCACGCCACGGCCTGAGCCGCTAATCAGCCCGAGGAGAAAGGAGAGAGGAAATGCTGTCCTTTGACAAGATGTGGGAAAGCACTTGGTTGTACTTGGTGTGGCTGTGACCAGCACACAAAGAACCCTCCCGGCTCCAGGGGCCAAGTTCCAAATAAACTTTTTTCCCTGACCACTTTCCAGCGTGTTCCCGTGTGTGTTTTCTGCCGGGGTCTGGGGCACGCCTCTGCCATCTTTTGAGAAACTCTGAAAACCGTCTTTTTCTTCTGGAACGTTCCCAGCGGGCCTCCCTCACCTGCCGGCTGCTGCCCGTGAGCCCCCGTCTTTCTTGGGACGGAGAAGCACCCGGCCGCCAGGGAGCCAGCCCCCTCCAGATCGTCAGCCACCGGGGAGAAGCTTCCGAGAGCCCGTTTCGCTGCATTCTGTCTCCCTGTTAGGGTCTCAGAAAACAGAGCGACAACGTCGGCACGGGGATGGGGAGAAGGAAAAGAAGGAAAGCCACAGACCCACGGGGGAGCTTTGCCCAAGATGCAGCACGGGGCTCAGACGCGGGCTCGCCTCCTCACGGCTGTGTGGCCTCGGGCAGGGCACCTGGCCTCCCTGAGCCTCCTGGACCCCGTCCGGAAGTGCAGAGACAGAGACAAATAACCCGGACAACTCCTGCTGGGCTCTTAGCAAGATGTCCGCGGCCAGGTGCCCTCAGTCAGCGTTCAGCGCTCAGTGCCCTCAGTCAGTGTGTCACGTTCTTGTCCGCCGAGGGTACGGCTCTGGGACCCCGACCCGGAGGGGCATCCTGACCCGGGCGACACACAGGAAACGCGGACCCCATTTGTTCCATGGGCCCCGGGAGGTCCTCTATCCCCTCCCTGGAGCCCTCCTTACCCCCGGGTCCTTGTCCTTTCCTCTCCTCCGCAATGTCAAACCTCAGCTTGTACACACAGGAGGCACCGCACGGATGCTTGAGGCGGGTGAGGCGGCGTCTCGGGCAGACCCCGTGCGCACCCGGGAGCAGCCGGTGTTGGGGGGCCGGCCCTCGGGCTGCGAGGTGTGAAGTCCTTCTCGGTCACTCTCTGCCTTCCCAGCCCACCCGGACAGCCACGGGGCAGGGCCTACCGTCTCACCCCGGGGTCCCCAGGGCTGATCCCTACGGGACCGCCAGCTCTGTGTGCGGTGCTGAGACCCCCCCCGGCTGCGGGGCTCAGAAATGCCCGGCTGTCCGCAGCCCGCGCCCTCCGCGGACCCCACGCCTGGCGGAACGTGTGAGGTCTCCAGCGTGGGGTGGGCAGAAGTAGCAGATAAAATCCGGGACATCCAACCAGTCTTGAATTTCAGATAAACGAGGGGTGACGTCTGAGTGCAAGTGTGACCTGTGCCACGTTTGACACCCGCCTGCACGCCTGCCTGCGGGGGTGGCCGTGCCTGGGACCCTGAGCCTGTACTTTGTGAAGACAAATATGTAACCAGCCCTTAAGCTCAGACTCCTTCCCCCACGACAAAAGCCGGGCTTGTCTCTTCTAATCAGATTGTAAAGTGCCAGCTTTCGGGGGGAGGAGCCTTCTCAGCCTCTAAACAAAACTTCAGTTCTAAAGCTTGGTTCCTGGTTTTGGAAAGTAACCCCCTTGAGGACAAGACCCGCGTTCTCCTCCCGGGCCGTCTTACGGGACGTACCACGCGCATGAAATACTTTTCATAGAGAGTTACGTAATTTATATATCATCGGGTGACATACATGCGCTGATATGGGAAAGAAACAGCAGGTCTGAAAACATGTGCTCAGCGTTATCTCTAGATGGTGGGGCATGGGATTTTAATCTGGAAACGATTTTTCTGTATTTTCTACAACGAGCGAGCTGGTTTTTTACGGCTGCATACTTTTTCTAATATATGCGGTAATTTATATGAAAAGTTTGGGTGGGAAAGGAGGACCGGATGCAGATGCTGGGGGGCCACCGCAGGCGGGCTGAGTGGGGGGGAGCGCTGGGCCCCGCGGCGACCCTGGGGTGTCACTGGGGGTCCCGTCCGGGGCCCTCGCGTCTTGCCGCTGGATCCGAGCCAGCCCCACGCAGCCCGTCCGTGCCGTGTGCTCACAGGGCTCCCGCCCAGTGCCATCCAACCCGGGAACGTTCCGGAGAAGGCACTCGGGCCACAGCCCCCGGCCACAGAACAGCACTGGGACTCCCCCCGGGCTGCTATAAACCGTGGCTTTCCTGCAATCGACCTTCTCCCTCTGTCGTGCAGGGTCTTTTGCCAGACAGGCGGACCCCCGCCCACCAAAGGACCGGATCTGGCGGAGTCTGTTTTCGAGGCTGCAGCACGGATGTCAATAAATTACAGTAAAACAAATAAAATACAATAAAGCACACGCCGTGCTCGGGATACGCTTCTACTAAAGGATTATGTGCCGTTTATCTAGAATTCCAGGAGGAATTCTAACCAGGCGCCCCCCGTTCCCCATCTGCTAAATCCAGCCACCCTCCCTGCGGGGTGAACCTTTGCTTGGGCTCCGCCATCGCTGAGTGACCTCCCTTTTGCACTCCCGGCCCTGTGGGCTGAGCAGGTGGCCAGGTAGGTGCTAAGCCCCTGTCCTGGGACCTGCTCCTGGAGACTAGGTGGCCATGGCCATGCCTTCCTGCCCAGAGACCCGCTGACCTACGCAGGGTGCCTCACGCAAACCACACGGCGGTGGCGGCCTGTCCCATCGGTCCCTCTCCGGACACTCTGGGAGCCCCCAGCCCCCACCGAGGCAGCCGGAGGCCGCCCCCCAGGCTGACCCCCACCCCTGAGTTCCTACAGGAGGCCCTTTCTGCCTCTGCTTTCCACCCTGCGTGGAAACCCCTCCTGACACCCAGGAGGGAGCAGGTCCGGGGCTCTGACCTGCAGCTGTGGGGGCCAAGGGCAGGTGTGGAGGCTCCCCTGCCTGGAGCGGAGAGAAATCTCCCAGAGCGGCTTTCTTCCCCCGTTTTCCGATTCCCGGCAGTTAAAACCCATCGTGAGAGAAAGCCCCCAAGTGCGCGGCTCATGCCCTCGCCCGGAGGAGGGAGACATCAGCAAACAAAATCCCTCCGAACCAGGAAAGCATTCTGTGTCTCTTTCGGGGGGTATTGATTTGGGTTTGGGCCAATTCTTCTTTTTAATACCGTTCACATCGTTCACGTGTCATCGACCTCATGAAACCCAGCCACAGACACAAGAGCAAAAAGGCTCCTTTCCCTCCGGCGCAGAGAGCGCGGCGAGGCTTTGTGGCAGAGATCACCTTGTGCCGCTTTCCTCCGGGAAGAGTTTCCCCAAAGTCACCCAAATTCAGACAGATCCCAAGGAACCCTGCACCCGGCCCCTGTGAAAGGCGTCGGGACCGCCGCGCGTGCGGCCTCATCTGTTGCTGGGGCCGCCGGGGCCCCTCATTCTATCACGGCCCAAGTAGGTTATCTGAATAAACGGAGAGGAAATCAACGAGATATATTAGCGCTGCGGGATATTTGTCATTTCCTCTGTCTTTCCTTCTCCCAGAATATCGGTGATGAATTTGCAAATGGTCCTGGATTATGACAGAGTGTTTCTCTCTTCATTATTTATCCCTTCCCTGAGCACCTCGATTAGAGGCCACAGTGACAAACACATGAATAAAAGGCAGAGACAATATTTTAGCGACGTGTTGTAAATCTCCTTCTACGCATTATTAATTTAAGGAAGTCCATTACCCCGAGCAGCCCTGAAGAGGAAGACAGGGTAAGGGAGGATTGGCTTGGGCACGTGAGGGTCAGAGGAAGGAAAAACAGAGGCTGTGTCCCTGAGCTGAGGTCGGGCCGGGCACTCACCAAAGCCCCGCAGCCCTCCAACCACCGAGGTTTTGTTAAAATAAAAGACAGAAGCCTTGCCCCCCGCCCCCCACCCCTCCCGACGCAAGCTCGCTCTGCAAAGCGGGAAAGGCACGGTCCTCAGGATCTCAGGTTTCCGGAGCGGCGCACGAGAGGCCCAGGCGGGTCCCCGACTCTGAAATCAGGGGTAGCGAGCAGCCACCAGCGTGAGCTGGCTCCTTCCAGAGCAGCACGGTGGCCACGCGCTCCAGACTTTTCCTTCCATTTGTATTTTCTTTTGAAATCCTCCAAGAATGGAGCTGCGGGTGCCTGGTCCCCCCACCTGCCGCGGCTGGCTGGTGACCTGCCCCCCCCCCCATCTAGGAGCCCACTCGGGGTCCCCGCAGGGATGCAGCCACCCTCAGATCCGGGGGCCCTAGGGAAGGGGCGGGAGGCCAGGAGGCCAGGAAGGCCACCAGCCTTTCTGGTCCCCACCTGACCGGACCCACATAGGCTCCGGCACCCGCCAGGGAGAGCAGTGGTTATTCCCACAAGGGATGAAGGGGTCGCTTCACGCGGAACCTTTACTCACCCACACCGACTTGGTTTTGGTGCATGTGGCTATTTTTAACGACAGAATTCAGGGTTTTTTTTTTCACTTAGACTGATTTTCCAGCGCTTTTTTGGCGTGCTGCTACTCCCCAGCCCTGTGTGGCTGGCCTTGCCTGCACTGGACACCCAGGTTCCTGATGTAAGGACGTGATGGTGGCCTGGAGGCGGGGGTGGGGGGGAGGGCAGCAGGGGAGGTGAAGTCCTATTCAGAGCCCTGCGCCTTCCTTGGCCACGACGGACACGGAGATCTTCCCACTCGGGCTGCAGCAGGTGTGGCCTACTGGGGGGGACTGGAGATCACGGGGACCCAGCTGGGGCCACAGGGGAGGCAGAAGTGGCAAAGTGGGGAGAAAGCCCCCGGAGTCCGCCTGACACTGGACCCACGGGACTGTGGGGCTACAGGAGGCTCGCGTTCTGGGCCACTGCCCATCCTGATGGTGCCCCACGCGGCGTCCCTCTCCCTGAAGGTTCAAGCTGCTCCTGTAGAAGGAAAAGGCCTCGGTGGCGGTACAGACAGTTCTGTCCCCCTCCTGTAACAGCCTGTCAGGTTGGGATGAGAGCTCCCACCGAAAAGTACCACCCCCCCCCCCCCCCCCCCCCACCACCCCGCCACAAGAGTGCTTCAGCCGGCGGTGACAACACTCGTCAGCCCGTTTAGGGACACGTTGGCAGATCGCTGCGGCAGACCCTAATGACTCATCACAGGCGAGGCCCTGGCAGGTCCCCGTGACAGAACACAGCGGCACACGCGGGAAGGCAACAGCAGGGCCCAGTGGGGCACGGAGGCTCTAAAATCAGAAACTCACAAAGAAGCTCATAGATCAGGAGACGGGTTGGAAGAGGCAAGAAATGCCAAGGTGGAGCTTACTTTTTTTGCGTTCATCAGCCTAATGGCTTCGGAAGCTGTGACTTTCTTTAAAGGAGAGCTTGTAAAGGAAGACTCCCCAGCAACACGTTAAATCAAAAGTTCCCGAGCACGGATCTCCGCGTAGACGTGCACTCGTTCATTTGAATTTTGTAAGAGTGTGGCGTGTTATTAATATAATTGCCAGTTGCAGAAACGGCACATTTACTGAGTTTTCTGTATAACCGTGCGTCCCGTGCTTCTCAATGGTGCCAGTTTCATATTCAGCTGGTGTTTACTTAGCATATGACTGTTAATCAGCGTAAATTAAATGTGTACTTGAAACCCCCACTTAAAGCCCTGCTAATTATTTTTTGATCCAAACAGGACTGCCTTTTCCGGAAGGGTGAATCGGGGCTCTCCGGGACCAAATATTAGCGAGAGAAACGGTTGCCAGCGTTGAGGACTGGCCTCCAAAGAGACACATTGCTGTTTTTCCTACGGCGAATCACGGGTCGTGTCCGCAGGAGCTGTGCTCTGGTCCAGCCCCGTGGTCATCCCCATACAAGCAGGCTGGTGGTCAAGAGCTCGCTTTTCATCTGGGAGAGCCGCGTGCCCGTCGGGTGGGTGACAGCCGCGCGAACCGTTCCTCTAACCTCAGGCCGTGTCCCCGGCACAGACGGGTAGCCCTCACACAGGCACGCACACGCACACACGTGCACGCAGCCCAGAACCCCCCAAATCACCACCCAGGCCCCCACCGTGTTTCTGGTTCCACTCGCGACCCACGCTCCTAATTCCCTTCTAGACCCCTCCCGGCCCCAGCGCACCCACAGCCTCTGTCCTCTTTGGGACCGTCCACCCCACCGCCTGCTGTTGCCTATGAACGCAGAGACGTGCAGGCAGATCCGGAGAGGTGGAAAGGAAGGTCGCATGGCAGGCCCAACGGCGAAGGCCCGGGGATGGGGGCCACCTCCTTCTGCCACTCAGAAGAAGAGAGGAGCATACACGAGTTCCGGCACTGCCCACGAGCCAGGTCTGGCCTGGCCTGGCCTTCGGCCTCAGGCCATCTGGTTACCTACCCCAGGCGGGCATTTCCTGGACACTTCCTGACTAAGGACCCCTTAGCAAGGGCCAGTGTTAGGCTGTTCTTCTGGGGACAGTTCTCAGTGGCCATCCCTTAGCCCCGGGCTCAGTCGGACAGAGAGGGGATACGCAGGAGAGGGGGCTGAGAAGAGGCCTGAGCCTCTGGGCAGAGCTTGTATTGCCTGAGATGACCCATAGCTCCTCTAAGTCTCTGTTTCTTTGTCAGAGATGGGCATCTAAGAGTACCTATTGAGAGGATGAACGAGGCAGAGCACAGATAGTGCCTGATAGGTTAAGGCCCTCATACATGTCAGTGGATGAATGGTTGGCTGGCTGGCTAAATATGGGATGGATGGATGGATGGATGGATGGATGGATATGTAGATGGGTGGATGGATGGGTAGATGGATGGGTAGATGGATGGATAGATGGGTGGATGGATGATGGGTGGGTGGGTGGGTGAGTGGATGGATGGATAGGTGGATGGCTATGTAGATGGGTGAATGCATGGGTAGATGGATGGGTGGATGGATGGATAGGTGGGTAGATGAATGAATAAATGGATGGGTGGATGGATGGATGGATGGATGGGTGGATGGATGATGGGTGGGTGGATGGCTATGTAGATGGGTGAATGCATGGGTAGATGGATGGGGGTGTGGATGGATAGGTGGGTAGATGAATGAATAAATGGATGGGTGGATGGATGGATGGATGGATGGATGGGTAGATGGATAAAAATGGGTGGGTGGGTGGATGGATGGGTAGATGGATGGATGGATAGATGGGTGGATGGATGATGGGTGGGTGGAGGATAGGTGGGTGGGTGGGTGGATAGATAAATGAATGAATGGATGGATGGATAAGCACTGCCTGTAGTTCAGGGGCCTCAGGTGCTAAGTTTCAAATGGGGCCTAAAGGGCCTTGACCCCTGATTCTGACTCGAGGGTCCTCAGAGACCCCTCACCTTTCCCACACACCCCAGCATAGGAACACCCGTGTCCAGCTGTGGCAAAGGGCATGAGGCTGGGGGTCGGTTCCCATTCAAGGGCAGCACAGCTAAGACTTTTGTACTCAATCTCCCACATCCCCACATACCCCGGGGGTTAAAGGGCAAGGTTCAGCCTCAGCTATAATGTCACGGCTGGGCACCAGCTTCCCCCAAACATCTTTTTTTTCTCCTACTTGTTTGAAGATCAAACCCAGAGACGGGGGACATCCAGATTCCTTGAGACAGGAGGGTGAGGGCAGACACACTCTTCGGAGAGAGGGAGCGCTCGCAGTGGGCGGGAAGGGCTGCCTGTGCAGGGCCAGAGGGTAGACGCGTGCCTTCACAGACTGCCTGTGGCCACGTGTCCAGAGCCACAGTCCAGAGGGTCACGGGCACGGGGAGGACTCACGTTTGGCCCAAAGCCCTTCCCCTAATTAGCAGATACCCGAGGCTTGCTGACCTTGCACTTGTGCTTAGATGCTGGATTGTGTAGATTTGGGGAGGACCGTCTGTACCCAACCTCATCGTCTGGGGTGCGTTTTCTCCTATTAGGAGCCCCCCGTCCCTTGAGGGGGAACCTGGGGGGTGGGGGGCCCTGGCACATCCCAGCCATGGCAGGTCTCCGTCTGTCGTTGGCAGGGCCCAGAAAACACCCGGGCTCCGGCTCCCTAGAGTGCTCAACGTCAGCATCGAAGACTGCCGCCAGTCAGTCCCCGGTGAGGGAGCCTGTCCCAGGCCCACGTTAGCTGGAATCGGCCTCCAAGGCGACAGCAGGCCCGAGCACATCTCAGAAAATGCAATTCCCCAGCCTGGAGCAGGACGGTCAGCCCTGCTGCTGAGGCTGGACCCTCTCCCTCCTGAGCGGTGAGGTTGAATGAAGAAGTTAATACGAACTTGTCGGTTTCCTTCTGGTGAAGTAAGACCCAGCAGGCTCTTGGTGCCACGCGGTGCCCTGTGCCATGGGGCAGGTGGCCGCTCGAGGCCCCACAAACACCAGCCTGACCTCTGACGCCGTCGGAGCAAACCCCGGACGGCACGGGCCTCGCGCAGGCTGGGAGTCCCCGGGCCCTGCAGGAGGCCGTGCCGCCGGGTCGGGGCAAGGCCCCACCTTCGGGGCTTCCCGCTCCCCCTGCAACGCGGAAAGGGACGCGACTTGTCGCAGACACAGGCACGTGACCCTGGGGCTGCAGAACCCTGGGCCGGACCTCGGGAGCTCAGGCCGGACGGGGCCTTCAAGGCTGCTGTGGTTGACGCCCCAGCAGGCTGACGGAGCCCCGGGTGCGGAGGCCTGAGGGACCTCCGCACGTCCTCGCTCACTGGCCCGGGAGCCAGCAGGGTGAGCCGCGAGGCCTTGTACTGACCGGAAGAGCGGTACCGGACGCTCTGGCTTTTAGCTCTTTGGACGACGGTAAACAAAGGGACGGGCTTGGGGACGTCGGGGAGACGCGTCTCAGGAAAGCAGGGCAGGGGGTGGGCGTCCACGGTGTCCTGGGAGCAGCTGGCACGCCGGCCCAGACTGCCCTGTGAGGCTGGGCGGGAGGAGTCCAGCTGGACGGAAGGTTCTGTCCTGTCGGTGCCCCCGGGACAAACCCCCAGACTGTGCTGTGCCAGCTGACAGGGGTGCCGGACCACACGGCGGGTCGAGGGGGGCAGACCGCGGGACTGACAGGAACTGACGGGGCCTTGGTGGCCCCGGAGAGTGCCCCCCACCCCACGGGCCGGCCCGACTCCCGGTGGAGGAGAAGCTGCTGATGACGCTCGGGCATTGAGACTCGGGGCAGACCTGCTTCAACCCTGACTAGTGCTGGCTTCTCGTCTTTGTGGCCCCACATCCGGAGGAAGGGCGTCGAGACCCCCTTCCTGCCCCTGGTCCTTTCTCGGGGCTCACCTCTTCCTGCCGCAAAAGCCGGAACCAATTGTGGATACCGGCCCCTCCCAGGCCTGGTCACAGAAGAGACGGAAAGGTCCAGTGGACCTGCTCTAGTGTTACTTGTGCAGATCCTAAATTAAACGGAAGTTTCTTAAAAGCCACATGGTGCGGGGCGCCTGGGGGGCTCAGTCAGTCAAGCGCCAGACTTCGGCTCAGGTCACGATCTCGTGGTTCGTGGGTTCGAGCCCCGCGTCGGGCTCTGTGCCGACAGCTCGGAACCTGGAGCCTGCTTCGGGTTCTGCGTCTCCCTCTCTCTCTCCCGCTCTCCCACTCAACTGTCTCTCACTCTCTCTCTCTCTTGAAAATAAATAAAAACATTAAAAAAACATTAAAAGCCACGTGGTGCTCTGATCCCACTGGAAATGGGACTCTGAGAAGCCAGCCCGGTGTTTGGGGGAGGAAGAAATCTAGAGAAGCAGGTAGCTGAGGTCAGGAAGCTGCGTCGTGCAGCCCCGGGGCAGGGCCAAGGTCGGCCGAGCAGGGGACACGCATGTCTGGGCGCCCTCTGGACCCTTGGCCACCTTGTCCCAGAAGCCTGCTCTGCTGCCTGTGAAGGACACCTTCAGCGTTCTCCTGGAAAGTTCCGTGTCACGCGTCATGTCCTTGACCTAGACAGAACGGCCTTCCCACCTAAGCCCAGCCCTCTCGAGGTCATTCAGAGTCACAAGTGCTTTTCCTGTGAACTTCCCGGCACACACCGGACTCTCGAGAACTTTCTCAGAGGAGGAAGCACAGGGAGAACACTCCCTAAACTCAGATCAATACAGTGCACCTTTTCACAACTATCCCGATTGATCCACTGTCTACCGACAGCCTCGGAGGCGCGGCCTCAGCTTTCATAGAATGTCAAGCTTAGGAAGCACCTTAATCGATCCCCTCCTGGGGAAACTGATGCAGGGAGGGGCAGGGGAAGGGCTGGCCCGGTGCAGGCTGCTGGCAGGTGGGGCCGGCGCCGGGCGGGGAGTCCGCAGGGCCGGCGTGGGCGCCCTCCGTCGGGCAGGCGAGCGAGGGGCACGCCTGTGCGGCCATCTCGATGCTGATGGAGGGGCCCTGGGTCTGGGCACCGCCCGGCCGCCGCAGCTCCTGAACGGACTTGGAAAGCCAGACAAAAATCAGATGGTAGCAGTTACGCCCCACAGCACCTCCCGGACCGCTGACCTGTCACAGGCCCTCCCGCCCTGCTGGCTTTCTTCCCCATGTGCTGGGGCGGTGGAGGGGGAGGGGGCGCCGGGCGCGTTTTGGGGATCCCAGGGATCGGGAGCCTCTTCCACTTCACGCAGTGCACTTCCTGTGCACCCCCCCCCGAGTCGGGGGGAGCCTCAGGACAAGGCGGGGAAAGCGAGGCTGCAGACTCCTTCCGTCAGCTGGCAGGGGCTGGACGGACGGCAGCACGGGGAGCCGAAGCTGTCCACCTTTCCCGGCAGGGCCTGTCCGGGGGCCGCCCTCCACCATCCACCACGTCCCAGGGAATGCGGGTCACCGAGCCACTGGCAGAGAAGGACACTTGGGGCAGAGAGGGACTTTACCACGATGGGGCAAGGGGAGCCTTGGGCAGGACAGGCCACAGCCCACCCCGGGCTCGCAGGCCTGGCCCCCCGGGCTCCTTGCCGGTGTTGGTGCCCCAGGGGCGCCAGCCTTCCCGCAGGTCTGGCTGGTGAGGGACACCTGCCAGAGTCAGGCGCCCACGAGGACATCCATCTGTGACGCTGCTCTGCCCCGGCACCCAGACGGCTCCCATCGAGGCACCCCTTAGTTCCCCTGGGGGCTCCTGCCCACCCCTCAGTCGGGGCCCCCTCCGTGAAGCGGTCCTGGTACCCCCACATCGTGCCGCCATCCCCCAACCACGGCAGCAGTGAGCACGGGGCTGGGGTCCGCGTGCAGCCGCGTGATGCAGGGGGAACAAGGAGGAGGCCTGGACAGAAGGCCCCTCAAAGCCCAGAGTGATGCTTCCTCTTCTCGGTCCCCCATGCTGCCGCTCAGAAGGGGTTTCCGCGGAATCGGGTTGAGGTCAACCCAGAATCACAGATCCTCAGGGCTGCGTTTCACAGCGTCTGGCCCAGAACGTGCATCTGAACGGAGGCGTCGTAGGAAATGAAAACTGAAGCGGACCCCGACGCAGAGCCCGTGAACTCCCCACGGCCCCCGCTCCCGGACGCCTCCGCACCTCCCCTGGGAGCAACGCTGTCAGGTGGAACCAGGCCTCCCAGGTCAAGACCGGGGGTCTCAGCCTTCGCCAAGACGCTGCAGAGCAAGGGCGACCCTTCCTATTCGTCCAAAATAGCCACAGAGGGAGGGACTGTGCGGGCGACCTGGCCTCTGTGGCCTCAGCTCACAAACGGCCCGAATGGCCCACAGCATGGTCCAAGGTCGTGTCACAAATGATGGCATCCCCGAGGCATCTGGTGGTGGCCCCGGGTCCCCCCGTATTTCCATCTGCCTGAGTCTGATGGCTGGAGAAGGGGCAGCCGGGACAGGAGGGGGGGGGCAGGTGTCCCCATGATGCCCGCTCACTGGGGCTCGGCCTCCTTTCCCTCCCTGGGCCCCAAATTACCCAGCGCTTAGGGTGCGTCCTCCTCACCCTGCTTACAAGGGAACACACACAAACACGTGCACATCTCGTCGCGGACACACACGCACACACACGCGCGTACGTGCACACACGGGACACCTTGATCACAGGCTTCCACGTGGCTATAAGACGGGTCATTGACATGACTTGCTTCCGGGAGGTTCTTGAATGATTTCTACGACCCCCCAGGCAGGTGGTGGCAGTCCCAGCGGAGCCCCCGCTCTCAGCAGAAAGCCAGCACCCATTTGCTGGCTGGTGGGCGCCCGGTTTCTACCAGAGAAGGGTGAGGGCTGGGGTGCGTGTGCCAGGGCAGGACATCCTGAAAGGCGCAGGGACGTGGACACGAAATCCAGAGGCCCTGAGGGGCTGGGGTGTGGCATGTCTGGGTGCCTTCCGCCTGGTGGGACCCCTACAGCTCAGAGAGCTGCGTCCGGCCCTGTTCCCTCAGAGGGGTCAGAGCCCCATCCCGGCCCAGAGGCCCTGCGAGCTCCCAGGTGGAGGGCACATCTTCCCGATTCTGCTGACCTGGGGGGGGGTGGTGGGCAGGGGTGCCTAGGGACCACGTGATGCCATCCTGACTGGGTATCTGGGAGGGCCAGCATCTCCGAGTCTCTCCCAGGGATGCCAGCCGCCCACGCTCTGGGTCTGGGGTCCCGGTGAAGGCCCCCTGTAGGGGCGGGGGTGGCCGGGCCTCGCCAGCTGGTCACATGGGGTAGAACCAGTGGCCGGTGTTCTCGGACCTCCCTGCAGGGCGACGGGGCCCATCGGCCCAGCACCGGGGTCTGCAGAGGGAGAAAGAGTTTCAAGGCTGTGGCTGCCGTCCCCATCAGGAGAGAGAAGGCGCTCAGGCAGGCTCAGTGCAGAAGGCGGCCCCTGGGTGGGGGTCCTGCTGCCCCTGTCCCGACGCCCCGACCGGCAGGCAGGGGAGAGTCCGAGCGGGGCCCAGACCCGCGTCCACTCTGCCGGGCCGGCCGGCGCTCGCCACGCGCCTCGCCGGAATGGCGGAGGGACCCGAGCTCAGGCCACGCGGGCCCACGCGGAGCCCTCCGGGAGGAGGCGAGGACCAGACACGGCCCCGCGCGGCTCCTGCTTCGCCAGTGTTGTCTCCTTTCTTATTTTTATTCAAAATGACAGGCGACCCAGGAGGCGGAGTGCAGGCTGCCGTGCGTGCACGTGTGGTCACCAGCCACGTGTGACCTAATGGGAAACATGGCAGCCGCAGCCGGCAGCCGAGAAAGGCTCAGGGCTCCCTAACGGGGAAGCCTCCACGGACGGGTCCACATCCCGCCCCGGCACCGCCGAGCTGGCGGCACGGACGGCTCAGGGCCCCCGTGGCGGCCACAGCCCAGGCGCTGGGTTAGCCTCCCCGAGACGCCCAGGCCCAGCCGGGCAGCAACGCCCTCTCGCCACTGCCCTCTGCCCTTCTGGACGCCGCCGGCTTGTCGCGGCCGGGCCGGCAGACCATCCCCGAAGCTCCCGAGCGGTGCTCATCAAGGCAAACGTCCACTCTTGAGGGAGCGCGTGGCTTGGGAGTCCCGGGAGGGCACGCGCTCCGGGCAGACACCTGACAGAAGGAGGCCGGGTCCTGACGCCCAGGGCTCCAGCCCTTGGCGTCCACGCCGGCTGAGGATGGCCCCTGTGCGCCTCCTGCAAAGATGCCTGCCCCCCACGACCCACGAGCACCTCGGCAAGTGAGACGAAGCCTCCTCTGCGGCGGCACGAGGGCGCAGGCAGGACTCTGGCCTCCCCCCCCCTGCGCCCGGGGCAGGGCTCCCCACGCTCGGCCAGGCGGCTCGTCGTTAGCTTGTTCACAGATGTTTCCACTCGATTTTGCAAATGTGCTCCAGGCCCAAGACATCACTGTTTGTTCTAGAAATCAAAAGGTCTTGCCTGGCTGTGAAAGATGCCTGACCGCCACCGTCCCGAGTCCCTCCCCGATCCCTTCCTGCAGGACCAGACCCCTGATGAATGCGCCCCGGGGGGGGAGGGGACGCCCAGACCGCTTTCGGTTTCTCATCGGCCTCGTTTCAAAACCCGCTCCCTGCCCTGCAGTTCTTGCCTGGCTCAGTCCACGGCGTCTGCCCCCCCCTGCCCCGCCGCCTTGAGTGGCAAATGCACCGAATGACCCCGGATTTTAAAGGAGCACCGTCGAAACGCGTGCCCCTGCCACAGCTGAGCCCAAGCACCCTTGGCTCCAGAGGGTCAGAAAAAAAATGTCCCCTGCCACAGAGGCACACACTTCTGTCACAGGATGCCGGGGGCCATCCCGGGTCTTTGCTCGGCGTCTCTGTGACCGATTTCCAAGCGCTGTCACCGCTCCCGGAGCCAAGACGGTGGGACTGGATCCCCTGTTGCGGGAAAGTTCTGAGTGCACCGTCTCTGTCTTTCTGCCTATTTCTCTCTGCTCCCCTGTGGCTCTCAAAAATCAGGACTAGCAAAGCACCACAGAATAAGGCCATTTATTTCCACAAAATTTATCATCCCCTTAACGGGCTGCCGTGGCCGGCATATTATTTACACCGCATCGGGACCCACTCGGTGCTCCCGACTCCCATCCTCGGCAGCTGGGGCGGCCGGGAGGGTCCCGGCAGAGGCCAGGCCCGCCTTTGATATCTCACTGATAACGTATTGTACAATTAGATCAATTTGACAATTTCCATTATGGCTGATAAAATATTTATCGAGCCTTGGAGATGATGTCTGATCTCCGCATCATTTGTTCTGCTAATGGGGGGGGGCTGACGAGGCCGCAGACAGAGCCGGGGGCCCACCCCTCACCCCCCTGCTCCCCATTAGGTTTGCAAATTGCTGGCACCAGTCATAAATTACCGCCCAGCCCAGCGAGATTGATGCTGAGCTGACAGGGCAGGTAGGTGACTTGTGATGACATTGTTCTATAGAAGCATTAATCATGGCAGAAAGAGAAAATACCCTCAAATTGGCCCATAAGTCTAAATATTAAGGAACGAGGCGCAGGCAGCTGGAGAGCGGCTTCAGCAAGAGCTGGAAATTGGGAAATGAAAAACATTTTCTATCATTTAACAAATCATCTTAATAATTCCCAGTGTTTGTGCTCGGAGTGCCAGGGAGCCCAGACCCGCGTGCCCTCCTGATGCCTCGCACGGCAGGCCGGGGACACCGAGGCGGCCTCGGGCCGGGGCGTCCACACCCGCGCTCAGAGCTGCAGGCTCCTCGGCGCACGGAAGCACTGCCCCTGTGAGCGCGGGGACGGACACCCAGTGCAACACGGCCGTGCGCGCTCTCTGGAAACCGAGGCGAGGACCCAGAAGGGCTGCCGGGCAGCGGGGGGCTCTGGGTACAGGAAGGGACCGCTCGGCTGTGGTCCCCCCGACGACTGGGCACACGGGGGCAGCAAGGGCGCCCCGAGCACCACTTGGGAGCCCATGAGTGTCTGCAGCCCCAGACCGGGCAGTGCGGGGGGCGGGGGGACATCACCGCAAAAGACAAACGGCCCTCGAGGAATCGCCCCGAGTTAGAAAAGCCCACGTGCTTTTATGGGCAAATGAAAAGCAAACACGTCAATGAGTGAGTGAAGGGCACGGTCTGTGCCCGGTGCTCGGCAGGGGTGAGCGCCGGCAGGGGAGGCTGGGGGTCCGAACGCGGCCCCTCAGCTCTGCCCGCCCGACGCTGCCGGGCGCATCCCAAATCGGGGGCCCCGCGAGAGCCCCCGGTAGCCGTGCTCCTGCTCGGAAGGCTGCAGTGCAGAGTAATTAAATTAAATTGATGCTGTCCCTGCTTTGAGGCCACCCTTGATTTAAGGCCAGAAAAGGAAGCAATTAAATTTAATAAAAACCAGGTCCCTAAACAAAGATATACGGCCAGCGCGGCCGTCCGGAGACGGCATCCGCCCCGCGAGAGGCCGCTCTGGGCACTGCTGATGTCGGGTTTAAAATAAAAGAAATAATCACCTCCCGGAGCCCCTTTTCCAGCGCGCCTCTCTGAAGCGCCCGCCTCGCTAATGACTCTGTCAAGCACCAGAAGCCGACAGTCCCGCTCAGAGGGGGACCCACGGCCACTGCTGACCGGGGGACGTGGCGCTGAAGTGCGCGTCCGGCAGGGACAATTAAAGGTGGGCTGTCGGGGCTCAAGGTCAGGGTGCATGGCCCCCGGGGGACGGCGCGAGGGGACGGCTCTGGGACGAGGGGTGAGGAGCGGGAGGCGCCCGTCACCCTGGCACGCCTCCCGCGTCCACCCCTGCCCCCAAACCCCTCTCGGCCCGGAGCCCTTCCTTCCGCCTTTGACGGGAGCAGCCCCCCCACCCCCGTTAACGGGCCCGGGCACGTGTGCGGCCTGGAAGGCGGGCCCCTCGCACTCTGAAAACGGCCTCTGTTCTCAGCGGTGAGGGAAGTCGTGGCAGCCCAGGCAGCCGGAGCGCGGACCACGGTGGGACACAGCCAAGAAGGCTGGTGACCGTTCGCGCTGACATGGACACACGAGCTGAAGTCCCCCGCGTGCCCCCCAAGACAGAGCACTGCAGTGCTGAGCCCCTGGAGGGGCGCCTGGGGGGGTCTGGGGCCCCAGCAGGATCCCCGCCTGCCCCGCTGGCACCTCTGTCCCTCCACTGTCGTGGCTGGGTGACCAGCACTCAGGAAGCGAGTTATCTGCTATTGATCTGCTGCCCGCTTTGGGCAAAGGAGCACGTGACTCATTATTTAAGCCCCGGTCCCCCCCCCCCCCGGAAGGTCGCCAAGGGCAGCCCCACCCCTGCTTCTCCGTGGTCCCCGTGAAAACGCTGGCTGTGCTGTGGGGGGGGGGGTGGTGGTGCGGAGGGAGGCAGGATTCCCGAGTGCTGCATTTCCCTGGGGAGGGAAGGCCAGGGTGCCAGGCAGGGCGGGAGCGTGGGCCGGCCAGCCCGCCCCCCCGAAAGGAGAGAGCAGAAAAGTGCAGACGTGTCGGTGTTGAGATTTGTCGGGACGATAAGTCGGGCAGCACACTGGGCCTCTGAGCACCGGGTCCCGAGCCTCTGCCGAGAACAGAAGCCCCATTCTCTTATCCTAAAGGTCAGAGTTGAGCGCCCACGGCACCCAGGAAAACCGGCCGAGGAGGAGGTGAGAGGGCAGCACAGGGAACAGTCTTGGTTCCTCCTCCTGCTTCCCAAGGGCTGATGGAAGTGGCAACAAAACCAGAGAGATCCCGGATCCACCAGCCAGCCCCAGGCCTGCGCACGCGGCTCCTTCCCCAAGGTTCTCTGAGACCATCCCCCTCACTTAGACGGCTGAGTGACCACGAGGCCACATCCACCCCACCCCACCCCCCAACATGGCTGGAAGACCTGTGCCCTGACACCTGCTAGGCCAGAGCAGGGAAGCCTTCGGGAACTTTCTGGAACTTTCCCGAACTTTCTGGGCCACATCACCCAAACCTCCCGAGGGGCCAGTACCGTATTCTGAAAAGAGGAGTCTGTGACAAACAGCCAGGCCCTCTCGGTTGCCTTCCGGGCGAACTTTGTCCACCACTCCTGGGGCCAGCCGCAGAGCGTAGGGAAACCCGGGCCCCGGAAACGAGGACGTCTTGTTGGCTTCTTTGGATGAGGACACCTCAGGGGGGGGAAGCGGAGGATGCCGCACCCACCTTCCGCCCACACAGGAACTGGGGAAGGTGATGGTCCAGGAGGTGGGCACAGGCGTGTGGGCAGCATGGCGCCGGGAGACCCGGGGTATGGGCCGGGCGTTCCCGGGGGCGCAGCAGGCGTGCCTGGGATACAGAACCGGACGCAGCCGCACCCATCGGCGCCCCGACAGTGCGCCCTGAGACCCAGCCCCTCAGGACGGGCCCCGCGAATCCCTCGTGTATCTAACCGACGGGTTTTCTCTCAGTCCTTGGAGACGTGGGTGCAGAGTCAGTGCTGTTGAACCTGGACCAGACCCTTGGGGTTCCACCCAGAGCTCCGCGGCATTGTTCGGTCAGGACGGAGGCGGCCCCACACCCTTCCCCCCGAGCTCCTGAGATTACACAGAAGAAGAGGTGGGGGGACACACTGTTACTTCAAGAGGGATTTGGGGTCCCCCCCGTCCTTTCCTAAGAACACAAGCTTGTCATGAACAGCATCCAAGAGCCAAGGTCTGCGGGGCTCTGGGCCTCCCACCCAGCCCAGGCAGCCCCTGCAGCCCTCGGCCCTGGCCCCGGCCTACCCCCGCCCCCCCCTACCACAAGGGACCTGAGACATCTTAGCGCTGGTGGGAGCCTTGGCCTGGATCCACCATGATGGCGACACTGGGGGGGGGGAGGGGCTGGCCCGGCGCTCCTGGACACTCGAGGTCCAAGCAGCCGGTGCTGCGGCCGCGAGGGCAGGAGGGCGGGCGGCTCTGCTCTTTGGCAGGAACCCCGAACAGGCAGTCCCAAGAGCGAGGCTTTCCTCTGGTGTCAGGGATACTTCCCAAGAGCCCACTTTGTAGGAAACCTGATTCCCAGCCGCTGCGTGGAGGTGAGAAGCTATCTCAGGGTTTACGCACCCAGGAAGGAATCCTTCTCAAGCTTCCCTTTGTTCCTCTCGGGGAAATCTCCACCCTCCTCTATCCACGCAAAGCCACCTCCTCCAGGGAGCCCTCCAGGGTGTCCCCTCTGCACCCGGCCACATCTGGTCTTACTTGCAGCACCTCCCTGGTTTCCGGGACTCGGGCACTCCAGGGAGAGGTGCTGCTACCGGAACATTCTGGGATCCTGGAAAGAAGCATCCTACACACGTTGCCTGGGCGGTTTGG
Source organism: Panthera uncia (assembly GCF_023721935.1). NCBI lineage: Eukaryota > Metazoa > Chordata > Mammalia > Carnivora > Felidae > Panthera > Panthera uncia. The sequence continues at coordinate 102,949,115 of NW_026057585.1, forward strand.
GACAGCGCGGGTGGCATCCCCCTGGCAGCTACCACTGTCCCCGGAACTGATCTCTCACACATGATGGGGCTTTGCCGGGAGGGGGAGGGCTCTGCATTCCTCGTTTCCTGTGCGACAGGCACACATCTAAATCTGCATCGTGTGACCCGCCTCACATGCCGGCTCTCGGGCTGGCAGCTGTGAGGTCAGAGAGAGGGGAGAGGGGGCCCGGGGGCCGCCGGAGGGTGCCGCTGCAGGAGCCCCGTCCCCGGTCCCCTGGATGCCTAGATGAGGGAAAGGGGTGAGAGCAGGGATGACGTCCCAGGGCTGGTCTGCACATCCCGGGCCGGGGCTGGACTCCCTGCGGCCATGGCCTCCCTCTGACTCAGTTTCCTCCTCTCTACAATGGGATAAAACTCCTTTGACGGCTTCCCCGCCCACCGCATTTGTCTGACGACCCAGCACTGGGGTGAGCCCTCTGGATCAGCCCCTCCCCGGCCCAGAGCCAGGCGTGTGGGGAGAAGGCACGTCCTGCCTCGTTCTCCTCAGAGCCCCGTGAACCAGTTTCCAACGTCCCAGCACAGACGGCATGGGACACGGACAGCACGCCGCCCCAGGAAGGGGTTCGCGTGTAGAGACGGAGCGGGGGGGCCTGTAACCACCTATGGGGCAGTGTTTGCCAGAACTCAGAGGTGGGGTGGTGGGGGCCCCTCAGGAGACATCCCATGAGCCCATTCTCTGTCCATCCCTGTGTCCAGGGCCTCTGTCCCTCAGAAAGCCCAGGAGTCCACAGAGCTGACTTGTGGGTGCAGTGACTCAGGGGTCACTGTGTCCAAAACCTAGGGACCAGCTTCTCCCCGTTCTGCCACTCAGCAAGACAGGGACGATAAAACAGGGGGGGCGGGGCCCCGGACATGGCGGGGCCTGGGTTTAAATCCCGGCCTCCGGACTTCTGACACCATCCGTCCTTAGAGAAAGTCCTCTTTCCTTGTCTGTAGGACGGGCGGCATGCGGTGAGGACTGGGGCCGGCGAGCCCGGGCGCCCCCAGCTCCCGGCCCCACCGTCACCTCTGCCACCATCACCTCGCCCGGGGCAGGTGGGCTGACGGCGGTGGCTTCCACTTTCACGGTGCCCCGAGTCACCGCGCCCCAGTCGGCCAGTGGCTGGGCATCGCCCTCCCCCCCTCCGCTGGGTGCAGCTCGAGGCCGAGACCCGTGGGTCCACCGCCAGGCCGCGCAGGCTTCACTCTCTCTTCCCAGGGGCAGCTCCTGGGCCCCTGGCCGGCACCCCGTGCCCCGTCCTGGCCCCCGTCCCGTGTCCCGTGGCTCCGGACAATGGGGAGCCAAACGATCTCCTTGCACCTGGACGTTTAACTCCAGCTGCTGGAGACATAACAAGAGACGCCCCCTGCCCCTCTCCCAGCTCCCCACCGGGCCCCCGAGACGTGGTCCAGGCCCCTCCCCGGCCTCACCCTCCCCGGGCGGGCGAAGGACACTGAGGAGGGGGACGGCACTTGGGGGACCGGCCGAGGGACGAGGGGAAGGGAGGGCCGGGGGCGGCCGGGGTCCAGCACCGGACTCAACAATGCTGATACCTGTTTCTCGGGGTAACCTGACCCTATAATTATGCCTAAGCCCCCGGGGGGGGGGGGGGGGCGCTCAGAGCCACAATGCGAGTGCTCGGAAGGAAGCCGGGGAAGAGACCCTTTAATTGTCATTGCCACGCCGGGCGCATTGCGTCAGGCGGGTTCCAGTTACTGGGCTCACAGCTGGTGTGGCACCTGCCGCCTGGGGTCGGGGGTGGGGGGTGGGGGTCGGGCGCACACCTTGGCCGAGCGCAGAGGCCGCCAGGCTGGGCCTGCTGCCCCCGGCCCCGTCCACCGGATTTGTTGCGAAAGCCCCTTCCCCGGCCGGCGACAATCTCATTGTTTGCCCCTCAGATAAGAAACACGGACTCGGGTGTTTTCTTTTCTTGAGGAAACGTCGGGCCCGAGGACGGTGTCTGCAGCACAGGAAGAGCCGGCCCAGGGGAAAGGCCTCCCTGGGCCCGCCCTTCCCCCCCAGGCCCGCAGCGAGGACCACAGGCGCCCCTGCGGCCCACCTGCCTTCACACCTGCCCTCCCGAGCCGCGGCGCTCCTCGCGGTGACCGAGGCCCCTGAGTGGCCAGGGGACCCAGCCATGCCAGGAAGACCCAGACGGCGGCCGGCACGCGGACACGGGACCTCAGGCCCTGGCCCGTGGGTGGCCAGCAGCCCCCCTGCCGCCCGGCGGGCTAATCCGCGGCTCCGGAGCCCTGATTCCCTCCACCGGCGTGCGCGGCGATGGGCTCCCGCGAGCCCCACGCAGGCTCCGCGGGCAGCCCCCCCACCAGACAAAAGGCTGCCTGTTCCTTGCCTCTGCCTCAACGCGGCTTAAGGACATTTTTGTCATTTTTGACCAGCTAATGTCTTGAAAAAGAAAATAAGTTGGCTAATCGCTTTAAGATTAATCTTCGCTGTTTTTGAACACTCTGGGTGCCGACGCTGGCTCTCCTGGACCAATTAGGTCACGGCCCCCGCTGCTCACGGGTCTCTTCCTGCCCCGCCTGCCCTCCGTGCCCGAGGGAGGCGCTGGAGGCCTGGGCCCAAGACGTCCCCGCCGGCGGTCACAGCCGCGGGCTCTGAAGCCGCAGCCAGCATGGCCCCGCAGCCCCAACCCGGACCCACCTTCCCACCTCCTGGCGGCTCCCCGGCCGTGCCCTACACCTGGCGACCCCTGCCCTGCCATCTGCCCCTGTGCCAGCCAACTCCTAGTCTCTAAGAGTCCAGACGCAGGCCACGCTCCGGGGACCCTTCTGGACTCCCACGCTCCTCCACACGCTGTTGCCTCCCTGGCCCTTTCCACACAACCCCCCTTATCTGGGGAGTTTCCGTGCCGGGCCGCCCGCCCCATCGGCCACCAACCCTGAGGGCCCAGGCCTGGAGCACCCTCGTGGGTCCCCAGCGCCGACCCGGCCCGCCCTGAGCCCAAGGTTCTGGCTTCACTGGATGCCGGATCCCTCAGCCAGGCCGTGAGCCTCCGCAAATGGGGCATGAACAGCCCCACGTGTCGTGGGCTTTCGCAGAAGTCGGGTGGGATGCGGGGCGGTGGCCGGGGGCCGGCCGGCTGGGTTTGTAAGAACTAGCCGGGGAAGGGCGGCTCTGGGGGTCCTGCCCTGCGTGACCCACGGGTCCAACTTCAGCAAAGTCTTCCTCTGGGTAAGACACAGCTGCTCCCACCCCAGGGCGTGCCCTGGAGCCGTTAGAAGTCAGCCCCGACGAGAAACCCAGTGGTTTCGTCTCCAACACCCAGTCGAGGCCATCCCTCCGGTCTTTGCCAGGAGGCAGCAGGTGTGGCCGCCACGCCGGGGCCTCACGGCCACACCGCTGGATGCAGGAGGGCCTCCATGGCCAGTGTAGATGTTCAACATTTAAGCTCCTCTGAAGCTCACCCTGGCGTCTCCTGTAAACACGCTCCGCTCAGGGCGTTCGATACGGCTTCGTGTCAATGACAAGCCTAGTTTTCCATAAATTGAGGGCGGGAGCTCGGCGTTTGTGCTGTATGAGGCCGTGGTCCCTGGTGTGTGCACTTGGCTGGGCAGACCTGCCAAGGCCACCTCAGGCCTCCGTCTCCGACCCCCCACCCCACCCCAGGGTCCCTCCAGGAAGGAGAGAACTCTTAACTGGATGTGGCCAGTGCTCCCCCAGGCAAGTCCCCAAGGAATACTGGGCCAAAATAAGGGCCCCCTTTGCTTTGAAGACAAGCTCTGTTTAAAATGATTCATCGCCTCTCTCTTAGGAAGTGGAGGTGCTTACTCACAGAGGCAGGAGTGTGAACAGGATGGTTCTAGAACATTCCAGGTTCATGTGGGAGGAAGGAGGGCGCGGTGGAGGCGGGTTGAGAAGCCGCCTCCCACGTTTACCCAGCATCTGGGGTCTGAGGCAGTGAACTACGAATGCTGTAGCCTATCTGCCTCCTGGGGCATGTGTGCTCCTCTGGAAGGTTCTGGAAAGTTCTAGAAGGTTCTATGTGGATGTCACCTGCAGGAGCCCAAGGCCTGGGGTTTCCCATCTGGCCTCCACCCGGCAGCCCCTTCTTTGCCTGCTGGCCAGCGAGTAATCTGGGCAGAGAGCAGGGCCCGGGTCCAGGTTCTGACACTTGTAAACACTGTCGACATAATAAGATGATATAAAGGCCACATGGTTTTCTGCCGCGCGGCCATGTTGTCCTTCCTCCTGGCCCCCATCCGCCCTCCTCCTCCTCCTCCTCGGCGCCCACCATCAGGGCTGCTCAGGCTGCAGACACCCAACCCCAAACTCTGATAAATAAGTTCAAACCTTTAAAAAGTGCCCTTAATGCCCCATTGTACCCTTGATTGCTCATTTCCCAGCTATATAATTAGCACATAAAGAACTCTCTCCTCCGAATTAAATGGCAGTAATTGGGTTTTTAAAAAACTAATTTAAATCCTAAACCCTTTGAAAAAAAATTGTCATTGTTTACATATTAAATGGACTAGCATTTTAAGTATTACGGGGCTAATTTAACAGGCTTATCTAGGACGTGGGCCACGGGGCAGGGCTGGGAGGGAGGAGACGGGCCTTCTCAGCGCGACAAGCGAGGAAAAGGCCTCACGCTCACTCCTCACTCGCAGGGGGCTGGGAGCAGGACCCCAGGGCAGCCCGGCCACCCTGGGACAAACTCAGAGCCACCTTGAGCCCCTTGCTGACCCAGAGCCCCACCCAGCACCCCCAGGCCATGGCACTCACGTCGGGGGCACCCGCTACCTTCCCGACGGCTCACCAAGACTCGCCTACTGTTTCCAGAGCCGTCTCTACCCGTGTACTTTCTGCACAGGCGCAGTAGACGGGTGTAAGAGTTCGAATTATTTCCACTTTGAAAGTTTTTTCTCATGCTAAAAAAAATCCTCGGAAGTAACTAACGCACTGGGGAGTCTATGAACCGAGCCGGGCATTCAGTGAAAACCATTTTGTTAAAGACCCGGGCTGAACGGAGGCCGCTCCCGTTCCTAAGTGGGAAGAACTACAAATCACCAGGATTCCTGGCCCCGACTTTAACCCCAAAATGGAATATGGCTGCAAAATAAATATGTGTGTTTTAACTGGAGAAACCTTCCCGACGGGGAGAAAACCAGTAAAAGCTGACAAGTGCGAGGAACCGTTGGAAACAGAAGGGGAACCTTGCTTCTCGGTGAGAATTTAAATGTTTGAGGATGGTTTGCGGATCCCTCAAGGACAATACAAACAAAAACGAAGTAGCTATAAATTGCGTAAGGCACAGGCAGGAGGAAGCAGAGAGCAGAGCCCGCCAGCAGGATGGAGTGTTCTAGAAGAAAGGCATCTTCACTGCCCTCGGCAGGGCCTCTGAACAAGCTCCGTCGTGTGCTGCCCATCAGAATAGATGACCCCTGGGGGCCCACGGAATCCCGGAAAGACATCGTCACCACAATTAAAAGGACCAGCAGCTCAGGGCAGGACAACGGGGAACCTGCCTACTGTGAGCTCCTGAAACTTCGGGGTGGAGAGGAGCGGACCTCAGTGTGAGAAGCACCCCCCACCCGGGCCCCACACGTGCCAATTAAATGCGCAGTGATGTGGCAGCCGCCACGCCCGGCGGGAGGGGACAGCCTCTGCTGCCGGATGGACGGCGATCGGAGCGGCTTTGGGAGGCCATCTGGCAAGGCTGGGCAGAGAGCAGGGCCCGGGTCCAGGTTCTGACACTTGTAAACACTGTCGACCTGACCACGCGGGGTTCAGCCTCGCCCGGAGCTCTGATAGGTGCTGCTGAGTTTGGGTTTTGTTTGTGGTTTGCAGAGGACACAGGGATGGGGACGGACGGACCCTTTGTGGCCTCCAGGGATGAGCCCAGCTGCCCACAGGCCGCGGGGGCCCAGCCGGCAGGGCCCCTGTGCTGCCTCCCTGCCTGCCCAGGATGGGAGGGGCTGCCGGCCCGTCACCCAGAGCCCCCGAGACCCTGGGGGCCGGGCACACTGCCGGGGCATTCCAGGGGACCAATTAGCGTGTCTTGGGGGTCTCAGTGCCTTCAGGTCCTTCTGTAAAAACGGCTGGGCCGAAGTAGGTCCCTTGTGTCAGGAGATGACACCCCCGTACCCGCAAGGCTCTGGCAGCCGAGTCCAGGTGGCCCCAGGTCCTTGGTGGATACAGACAGGTGTGAGCCTCGCAGGCCCGGGGCGGTGGTCGGGGGGTGGTCCTCACAGCTCCGGGGACCCTGGCATCCTTCCTTCCACCGGCCAGCTTCTCTCTTTCCCTCCTGCCGTGTTAAGTTCAGCTTCTACAGAGTCAGCTGAATCGGTTAGAACAGAGTCTGCACACAGACATGCTGTGTGTGTAGTGTGCACACATACACACGTGTGTGCACAACACAGAGGAACGGACGGAGAGAGAGAACTCGCCGGGCCGGGACAGACAGATGTCTCTCCCGAGTCCTTCTTGCCCCTCCAGGAGCTTCCACTCCGCTGAGGAGCCTGCCCCCCCCACCCCCACCCCATGGCATCACGTCCCACAGAGAAGCCGCCACGGAGGCCCCTGGGCTCCCATCCCATCCTGGCCCCGAGCATGAGCGCCAGGATGGGTCCCCGTGGGTCTCAAGTGCACAGATGCTCCCAGCCGCCCTCGACGCTGCCCTCTGCGTGTCTGCATCTGTTCACGTGTGCACGCGCGCACACACACGCACACGCACACACACGGGCATGTGCCCAGTTTCCCTCATGGATGCCCAGACAGTCCTCACGTTCCAGCAGCTGCGGGGGGAGAAAGAGGTGGGCGGGACTGCTGATACCCCACCTGGGCCTGGTGTTGCCCATCCTCGGACCGGCCAGGGGACAACTGTCCCCCAGCGATCAGAAGCACAGGGCGGCCCCTCGACCTTGGACACTCAGCCTTCAGAATCAGGTCATGACCCCGCCCCCATCTCCTGCTGGGATGGGGACCACTCTGGACCCCGAGCAGGGAACCGGCTGGGCCATGAGGCCCCCACTGCAAGCCCCGGACCTCAGCCCTGCACCCGGAGTCACGCAAGTGAGCCGCACGCGGGGAAGGGGCGAGGGAGGCCACGCGGTGCTGGGGCTCAGCTTGCCTGTCTGTGCCCACACGGGCCCGCGTCCCGCCCCAGCTCGCACGCACACATGCACGGGCGCGCATGACGCCGGGCCTGTTATGAGCCCTCGAGTTTAATCTCTGCGCTCCAAACGCATCGACCTCCTCAGCCTCCTGGAGCTTCCTGTCACGGCCGGCCGGCCCCAAACGGTGCAGCCAATGCCCGAGCACCCCTGGGCTGGGCTGGACCATCCCGGGCGTGAGTCTGAGAGCCACCACTGCAGGAGAGAAGGTCCCCAAGGTGGACCACCCGCGTCCTGGTCCGTGGGTTCCTGTTTGATGTCTCCACGCTGGCTTTCATTTTCCAAAGGCGGACATGCGACTTCGTGGTCAGAACGCAGGGATAAGGACGCAACCCCAGAATATTCTAAAGTCCGTGTTACCAGGGATAAAACAGGGATCAAAGTGGGTTTGATGGCCCCCAAGTTTCCTGGGACAAAGTCGAGAGCAGTGAGCAGAGATTCTTACGGCTTCCTGTCACACCTGACGCATTTTGCTTCCCTTTTTCTAAAAATAACCCGCCCACCGTGACGAAGAATGTGCTTGGAGGACAGACCCGGAGTTTTCTTTCCATTTTCCAGCACCGAGAAGGACTCCTTCTCAGCTGAAATGGAGTTGCCCCCTGAGGCGTGGGGCTGACCAGGGGGACCGGGGTTTTCATCCGTGCACGGTCTGAAGCGGAGGGAAACATGTTGGCCCTTTTCTCAGGGATTAGCACCTTAGGCAGGAAGCATCCTGGATGCCAGGAACCTTCCAGTGAGGGCCTGCCGTCCAGCGCTCGGCTCACAGCCCCTCCCCGTGACCGCCCCATCCAGCTCTCGGCCCCAGGCCGCCGGGCCGCCGGGACTCCCCGGCCCCTGGAGGACCTGCTTCCGGTCAGAGGCAACAGGCCTCTGCCCAGCGGGACACCACCCAGGTCCCCCTGTCCCCTGCCCTGCGGAGAAGGGGCAGGGTCTCAGGCACGGAGGGAGCGCAGGGCCTGGAGCGCCTGCATCGTTTTACAGGCAGGATGGATCTGTTTAGCAGTAACTCTTCCAAAATGAAACCAGAAACCAGGTCTAATCATTTGAGCTCGATAAAGACTCCCCGAGTGCCCAGGAACCGGGCCGGGCCGCACCATAACCGGCGTTCTTTCCGTCCAGGCACGGAGACGGAGCTGGCTGCACCCCCAAAGTTGAGGGGTGGGGGGGCCTATCTCGCGAGGGCATCGTCTGGGTAAGATGATATCTGATGTAGCACACAAGAAAAGCAAAGTTCAAGAAACCAACACGGATCAGCTTTTGGCAAGGTCTGTGCACCGCTGTTGTGCATTTTAAATCGCTCAGTGCCAAATCGTAACAGGCTCCCTTTGCCAGAAACCAGGAGGGGTCAAGCGAGGATCGCGGCAGAGAGCAGAGATTCGTCTTTAAAAAGCACGGTGCTGAGATCTATTTTGAGTTTTGCAAAACAAGAGACCGTCTGGGCCTCTCTCTCTCCGTCGTCTCTGTTCTACTCTCCCTTTGGGTTTTAAAACCAGAGGCCCCGGCCGTTTCCCGCCTCCCGCCTCCCGCCTCCGGCTCCAGGCCCTGGTGGGGCCGAGCCAAGGGGTCGGGGGCGGGGCGGGGGGGGGGGGCGCCCAGCAAACATGTCCACTCACTGTCCTGCCTGCTGCCTCCCCGCTGTCTGGTGAAGCCAGCTGTCAGCCCTCCTAAGTTTGTGAGAACACGCAGGGAGGGCGTCTGGGGCCCCTGACGTGGGAGACTCTGAGCCCCTCCTCACCCGGTGTGCCAGCCACATAAGATCGGGAGCCTTTCTGGAGTATTCCTTGCACCTCCTGCCTCTGCATGTGGTTCCTCCATCACCAGGTGCGCCCTTCTGGCCGGGCCGGGCCCCTCACCTCCCTACCCTCCCTCCACAAGTATTTCTCCTGCAGAGTCCTGGGCTGGGGGTCACCGGCCCCGCCCCGCCAGTCCTCCTTCTCCGCAAGAGCTCACAAACTGGAGGAGGCTGCTGCCTGCCGTCACCCAGCGCCCACGGGCTTCTAAACCCCACCTGGGGATTCCGCAGCCACGCCAGGTGTCAGATAGGCTTGTTTCTGAAGGGACCGGGCACACGCGGTCACGTGGTTGGAACACCCCCTTGACAAGCTAGAGAGAACCCAGACGCCGTCTGCAGGCAGCCAAGCCTGGAGCTCTCTGCGCAGCCCCCATGGCACCCTCAGGCCTCGCCGTATCCACCTGTACAATGGGTGTGCCCGTGCCTGTCCCCCACGGCTCAGGGAGGGCCCCAGCCGCCAGGGGCTGGGAGAGCCCGCGGAGGAGAACGGCCACGGACAGCTGGGGCCCACCCCGCGGACATCGTTCCCACGCGCAGCCAGGCTGGCCGGGCGAGGGCCTGGGGACAAGCCGCCGCCCCCGCCCGGCCGGAGGAGCTGGCCAGGGAAGGGAGGCCGCCCAGCAGCGCCCACAATGGGCCCCTTTCTCCCCTTGCTGATTGAGACAGTTCAGTTGGGAATATTTAAACAGTTGTATATTCACAGACCTCGAGGAGGGGACGCGATCAATGCTTAATCAGATAACTGCCGCTCTCGACAAGTCTTCACGGAAGATCAGCCACTCAAACGCTAATTCCTCTTGCTAATTAAGCAGCCTGTTAATTGCTCCCGGGCTCTAATGCCCGTCATTATGCCCGTAACAGCCCGCCTGACAGCACTGGGCCTGGGGCTCGGGGCCCACAAAGGAGCGGCCGTAATGAATCCGCCAGCGCTGGGACCCCCGACGCCACCAGCCCGCGCGGCTCCAGGCACGCAGGGGTCAGTGCCCCTCACGCCAGCCGAATGCGTTACGAGTCCCGGAACTCGCCAGGGCCGGCGGACCCCAAAGGAGAGGTGCCAGGAGACGCGTTCTTTCTTCCTTTTAGAACAACCCTGCCTGGGCCCCCAGGGACCGCGCGATCCCTCGCTAGAACCCACAATCCCCCCCTTTCCCCCCCCCCACCCCATAAACCTTTTCAAGAGCCCGCTGCCGGCCGTGTTCCATCGGCGTTTCCAAGTGTGCACCTGCCGGGCCGGGCCCTGCGCCCTTCAGAGCCAGCGGGCCGCAGCCGAGTGGCCTGGGGCCTCAGTTTCCCCTGCGTGACCTGGTGCTGACGGTGCATACCTCAGGGCGTCCCAGGAGATGTGCGGGTACCACGGAGTGCGGCTCTCCCCGTAACTGTCCTGTCTGGGGCTCACAGAAGTCGCAGGCCCGGCCTCCCGGTCCACGTGGAGGCCTCTCGGGCACAGAGCCCCGGCCCGGGCTGTGCAGTGACTCCCAGGAGCAGGGTTTTCCCGGAGGCCCAGAAAGAGACACAGAGAACAGCAGGGGCCCAAGGGCCCGGGGGTGGGGTGGGGGGCAGTGCCGGCCGAATCTGAGCCCTGGCAGGGGGCGCGTGGCACAGCCACAACATCCCTGCCTCCTTCCGGTGCCTCGAGACCCCACCAGGCCTGCAGATGCAGACACTTCTGGGCCCTCGACGAGGCACGTCAGCCGGTCAGGAGACGTCACCATGCTGCCACTGCCTCTCCCGAGGCTGAGAAGTGTCCCACCGGTGCCATGGGCCAAGCAGGGTCACAGGCCTGGGTCTGTCCGAGCCTCGGTCCCTGCTGCCCTTCCGGCCCAGGGGGCCTGGCAGGGTGGCCCAGTGGCCGTGAGGCCGGGTCGGGCCTGGGATACGGCCAGAGGCTGCTGGCGTAGCAAGAGGCTCCCTCCTGGATAGAGGGGCCGGCCTTCACCCCGGGGCTGTCCTGCCCTGTCCTGCCCTGTCCGCTCACTGTTCCTGGAGGCCGTGTTTACACGTGGGGTCGCAGATGGCTCCTGGCAGAGGCTGCGGCCAAGCCCTGCCAGGCCAGTGGCAACGCAGAGCAGCCTGTGGGCTCAGAAGAAACCAGCCTCGCCTGGGACCCCCGCACGCCCGCGACCTCGCCTGGGCACCAAGCCGTCCCCGGACCCTGAGGAGCCAGAGAGACTGAGCCAAGCCTGCCCTTGGGGGTGGGGGGTCTGCAGGTGTTCCCCGTGTCCTGCTTCAGGACAGAAGCGATTCCCCTCACGGCTGCCACCGGGGCTGGGACCCACCCCTTTCGGAGATGCCCTCGTTCAGTCTCGTCGACGACATGAGTGTCTTTTCCAAAGGAGGACGGGCAGGGTGACTTAGTCCAGGGAGGATGTCTGATCACCTGACCGGCAAATAGAACGAGTCTGCTTCCGGCCCTGTCTGCCGGATCCCAGAGGAACGGGAGCGGTGGCCTTCAGCACCCCAGGAGAGTGCACGGAGGGGCTGGGTGGGGCTGCCCCACCCCCGGGAGCACTCTGGGCTTCCTTCCCCTGGGAACAGGCTTCCATCTCAGACCCGAGAGACGGTACCAGTGGAGGATGGGAGAGCCCATGTCACAGACTAACGCCTCCTCCAGGAAGTCCCCATGGGCTCCCCCTCTCTCCAACCACACCTGGGGAAAGCATTTTATCTCTGCCTCCCACACCTTGCTTGGGGGTTTACAGATTTCACAGATGTCAGCCCTCAGTCAGCAAAAGTCCCCAAGGGCAGCCATGCCAGCTTCCCAGCCCCTGTGCAGGTAGAGACAGACACATTCCCTGACCACGGCACCTGCAGCCCCCGGTCCCCCTGCAAGGGGACCCCCAGGGTTTGAGGAGTGCGATCGATGCCGGGGTCCAGTCACAGAGAAGGCAGCTCTGAGGACTGGGGGCCCCTGGCTGTGCACAGGCTACAACCACACAGTAGGCACCCAAAACCTGAGGGTTGACCCTCCTTCGTGTCTCCACCGGGCACCCAGGTGCACAGTGGCCAAGAGGGACCGACGCCTCCTTCCCCGTAATCCTTGCTGAAACCTGGGGTCTCCCCCGCCCGCCTTGGCCCTCTGCGCCCTGCCCCCCGCACCACCCCCACGCTGCCCCCCCAGGCCCGGCTCGGCGGGGGCTCCCGTCCCCGCCATCCCGCTCGTGGGCCCCACGGTCCCCCCACCCCCGGGACAGGAGGCGGCGGTGCTGGTTTGAATTTGCGGGTCCGGGGCTGGTTTCCATTCCCAGCCGCCTTCCCAGAGCCCTGCAGGAAGACACAACCCGCACCAAGGAGACCGAAGTCAGAGACAAGAGCACCCCTCCTCCCCGTATTGAATTAACCATTCTGGCCAGTAAGGGAAGCCCCTAAATTTGATTTCCTTTCCTGGGCCGACTCTTCTGGAAGGAGCGGGACTGTGGTGGTGTTGAGTCAGGAGGGTTCATTTCTCCCCCTGCAGGCACCTGAGTGCTGTTTATTCTGCCAAACCTGAACCCCTCCCCTGGGGCTGCTCCGAGCTGCCAGGGGGCCTGGGAGGGCAGCACCTGAGGAGGCCCCTGGCCTTGGCCGCACGGCTCCCCCAGTCAGACATCGGACCCTTCCGCAGACCGGTCGCCGGGCTTTCGGGGCTCGGTCCCTCTGGGGGCTCACTCACCCCAGGGGCCACGTTTGGCTGTCGGGGGGGACGTGGGGCCGCACCAGGAGACAAAGGACTGTTTGCAGAGTGTCGGGGCCGAGCTGTCTCGGGAATCGTGACAAATGGAGACACGTCTTCCCCTCGCTGAACAGGGAGGCGCGTGGCGGGTCCCTGCAGGCGGGCAGGCGGGCGGTCCTGACCCGGCCGCGCGCCTGGCCGCCGTGTGGCTGCATGCGGCCCCCTGACCCCCTCGCACACCATGTGCAGGCAAGGGGCTTGCGGTGAGCACGGCTCCCCTAATAAGATCCATATTCTGCCGGGTGCACATTTAATATAAAAGATCTGGTGATACCCACCGCCCGCGCCGCTCGGGTCCAACTGAAAGGCCTTTGTTCGGGGAGATTAGAGGAGGATTTGCTTTCATTTTTCACGATGTTTCACTCACTACATCACCGAGGTTATTGACGTGGTCGCGGCCCCTCCTTCCGTCCACGGCCCCCCAGCCCTCACATTCCGGGGTCTCTGGCCGCCAAGGATGGAGTGCGGGCCCGCCCAGGCCCCGGCCCCGAGGCCGCGCGGATGCACTTCGGTCCCGCCCCCGATGCCCCCACCCGCCCCCGTCAGCCCCGTCCAGACTCACGTCTGTTTCTCTGGGTCTGGAGGCCATGTCTCCGTGCCCCCCCCTCCCGGTCCTGGCCACGGAGCCACGGAGCCACGGAGCCACGTCGGGAGCGGGCCCGCGGGTCAGCGACCGCTCTGCTTCCGCAGGCCTCCACAGAAACGGTTTTGTTCCGGTCGGGGCCTCTGGGCTACGGCTTGATCTCGCCGTGTTTTGTTTTAATTAAGAGCTGATCTTTCTAGAACCCATTCCTGAAAATAGCTCCGTGTTGCTTTCTTCCAGGACATGGGGCTTTTAAAATAAAAGCCTTTTTGAAAAACAAATAACGTGGTGCTCCCCACCGGCCCCCCCCCCGCCCCGGGTCATTTTCGTGGGCAGATGCTGGCGTGGGAGCTGCCGTTGCCCTGGGAGTAGCCCGCTGACCCCACGCACCCAGAGGGCCCAGGCCGGGCCTGTGGCCGTGGGCTTTGGGTGGGGAGCAGGCCCCGGGCCCACGCGAGCCCAGCGGCCTTCTGCACGGAGCCTCCGTCACCTCCCCCAGCCCTGCCTCAAGAGCCAGGCACTAATTGAGGCATTTTCCTGCACAACAGAAAGAAAAGAGGAGAAAACACCCACTTATGTTGTCCCAACACAAGATTCTGACATGTTAACAAGTTTATTATATCCTGTTTCTAATCTAAACACAGAACGAGTTCTCTGCAGAAGTGGGAAGTCAGCCTCCAACGGTCCTCTCTGGGGCCGGCGGCCTCCCTTTGCGCCTGGCCTGGGCTCAGCCTGTCACCCTGGGTCCCCTCGCCCCACCCGCCTGCGGCCCCTCCCAACAGCCCGCCGTTCCCAGACCCTCCGGCATGGACCCCGGCTTTCACCACCGAAAGCTGCAGAAGCTCCAGCAGGACGGGAGGGGGGGGTGTGCACACCCCACGCCCTCCTCTGGGGTCCACAGGGCACCAGGACCGGGAGCTGACAGCCGGGGGCTTCCTGAGGTCCAGCCTGGCCGTCCAGCGTGCCAGGCCCAGCTGACAGCCCACTCCCTTTCCTCCAGCATCAGGAGGCGTGGCAGACCCTCTGGGGCCGTTAAAAATGCAGGACTGGGTGTGCGGTGGGGATGGTCTTCACGACCACCCCCCAAGGTCACGAACAAAGCCACACCTCAGCCTCTCTGTGTCCCTGGGCAGCGTGGGTGCCCTCCGTGCGCCGAGGGCCGTCACACAGCTCCTGTGCTGCGTTTATGCTTCGCCCATTTTCTGGCAATTAGGGTGGACGGGCACGGCGGTGACCCGGCTGAGACGCGTCCCCGGAACCTTCCAGTGCCTGGGGAGGGCCGGCCGCCAGACTGTGAGGGGCACGTAATATTTGTGGAACGACACGATATGGGGCCAGGAGGAGACATCTTACAGATTTAATCCGTCCCCTTAATTACTTGGATTTCAAGCCGTGGGCTGAGAACTCAGCGGGGCGGCAGGGCTGGCCTGTCCTAGGCCCCCCACGTTGGCTCAGGGAACCACCTGTGGGTTCCGGCCAAGGATGGGCGACGGCCGGCCGGGACCCTCCCCGAGCGAGGAGGCGGGGCCCTGGCCTCTCCTTGGATCCCTCTGCCCAGCGAGGGGCCGATGGCACCCACTGCCCGGTGGGGCTCAGGCTGAGCAGATGGGCAGGCCGGGAAGGCGGGCTCCTCCTCTCCTGCCCCACAGAAGGGACAGGACGGTGGCCTGTGAGGCAGGGCAGCTCTGGGGGCCCCAGGGATGGGGTGCTGCCCTGCCCCCAGCCACGGCCCTCCCCTGAGCTCTACAGATGGGCCTGTCAGCTGCTAAGTAAGAGACAATCCAGCGTGACCAGAAGGGCAGGCCTTTCTCAGCTTCTGGAACAATTTTCAAACACTTAACTCCACGGCTTACATTAAGAAAAAGGATCAGTCATCAAAATCTCATTGTGCAGGCACAAAAACGCGGTACCCCCGCCACTCTCCCACATTTCCAAGCCCCAGGTCTCCGTTTCCTTCCTGCCAGCCTGGTTCCACGGCCCCCAGGTTTCTAGAACCCTCTCCCCGGACACACTGCCCAACCCAGTGCCCCAGGCTGACCCAGAGGACACACAGCATGGCCCCCACCCCCCACCCCCCCCGAAACTCACCACAGCCAAGGCCGCAGGGCCACCGAGTCTGAGAACCCTCGCCCACCTCCCCAGCCTGGCCCAGGCCGGCCTGAGAGCCCCCTCACCGTGCCCTTTCAGGGAAATGACTTTCCACGCCGGGGTCCGGAGAAAGGTAATTAACCAGACCCCAGAGGCCGAGCCTGCGTCGAATCACCCGCCTGGTCACACAAAGAGCCACCGCCGTGCCGGCCTGGCCTCGGCGCTCCCACATGGCTAAGAGGTGGGTGGTTCACTCTCCTCCACCCACGCCTCAAAAGGAAGCCCCCTGTGGCGGAGAGAGGCACCCAGCTGCTCATGAAAGGGAACCGCAGGACTCTGCCAGGCAGGGGGCATCCTCGCGAGCCCTGCGGATCGATGCGCGTCCGGGAGGAAGTCTCAAGGCCGCTGTGCTGGGCTGCAACGGCCCCGGGCCTGAGAGAGTACGGGGCGCAGCGCGGAGGTGGCCCGTGCCCACGCTGTCCCCACCTCCCTGGGCGACCAAGGCGGACGGGCTGCCTGGCTGGGATCCCTTCTTGGAAAGCACCTGGGAGAGCTGGGCCGGCACCCTTCCGGCGCTTTCTTCTGGGGGGTCCTGAGTCCCACTCAGCCTCGGAGGCACTGCCTGGGCCCTCGTGTGCACACTCGCTCACGCGCGCACGTGTACGCGTTGAGCCCTGCCCTGTGGGCCTGGCTCTCCCGGTGCTCTTGTCTGCCCTGGGCTGGGGGAGTCCCCGGGACCCCAATCTCTGCGCGACTTTCAACCTCAGCAGCTGCCACCCACGGGCCAAAAGCCATGCCAGGAAGGCATCACAAGCACAGGAATGTGCTCCCAGCTCCGGCAGGACGAGCAGACTCGGCTGTCTGGTCGGGCTGGAGAGAACTCAGTCCCACTCCGAGGCCGCCTGGCCCGTGGCTTCAGCTCCGCACTGTGAGCACGGGGCCGGGGGAAACCGGGCCCCAGGAGCCCTCAGCCCCCAGCCCTGCTTGGTCTGGGCGACTCCGCGAATGACCTGGGAGCGGCCGGAACATCCACGAACGGACGGTACACCGTGTGTGCGGCAGCAGTCAGGCGCTGGCCCGCCGGGGCCTGCGCGCCGCCCCCCACCGGACCCGAGGCCCCCCGGCCCTGTCCTGGGAGAACTGGCCACGCCGGACAGAGCAGGAGGGGCGTCTGCACACGCCTCACCCCAACAGTGGACTTCCAACCTCCCCCACACGCACTCTCCGAACCCCTGGTTTCAATTGGCCGGACCCCTCACGGTCTAATCTGATTTCCTGCCTCTAAAAAAGGCCGAGCCCATATTTGTATTTGAAATGCCCTTAAACCTGGCCCGGCCTGGGGCAGCTCTCACAGAGGTGGGTATGGAAATGGAAAAACCAGGAACGAATTATTCCAAGTGGATGTTAACTGAGAAAACCGTGGCTAAACACGTTACGAGAGAGCACAGGGGGGTGGGGGTGGGGGGGCCCACGGAGGACGGAACTCACCAGGCCTGAGCCACTGGCCTGTCCCCCCAACCCCCGCGGACCTCTGCGGGACGGCCAATCCTCACCTGTCCAGCCTTGCAAACTGTTCCCACACCGTCGGTACAGGTGCGGGCCGCGTGTGAGTGCCCTCAAGACGGTGTGGTTGTGGGGTGGCCCAGCGAAGGGCACTTTACCGCGTTCCACGGCTCCGGCACGAGTCGGTTCCCAAGCTTCGGTGCGGGGCCTGGGGCGGCTGTGTGAGACCCCGGAGGAAGCAACGGTGACCCTTCCCGGGGCTGAGAAGCGCAGGCCCTCGGAGGCCCACAGCCCAGGCCGAGTCAGCCGCCGGGGCTGTGTCCACCGGCCGGTCCCGCGGCCAGCAAGGAGCAGCTCTGACCTGCCTCTAGCCCCACCTCTGGAGTGTGGGGAGACCCTCACCAGGCCCGGCCTCGGCTAGGCAGACCTGGGGTCCCACGGTGTCTGCGATCCGAGTCGGGGCAGAGTCCAGGGTAGACGGACAGAGGCCCGGCTGGGCTGTGCGGCCCCGGAAAAGATGAGGGTCCACGTCCCGGAACGACCAAGCCCAGTACTGCCCTCCCGGGACCAGGGTCGGTGGCAGTCAGGCCCAGAGGCCTTAAAATTCCCATGAAAGCAGGGAGGAGGCCGCCTCCTCTCCAGGACGGCCCTGGGCACTGTCACCCCCTACCGCTCCCGCCCTTGGCTTTGGCCCTCGCTTTCGTAAACAGCGTACTCGTCCTCCACGGAGCGAAGGCGCCAGAGAGTGGATGCGGGGGCTGAGCCTCTCTCTGGTGACCCACTCCGGGGCCTGGGACAGTCCCTCCATGGCCCAGGAAGCACTTGGTTCCTGCAGCTGAACTCGGCCTCCGGGGCCGCCGGGGGGCAGGAGGCGCTGTGAGGACGGCAGCACCGAGGTGCCCGACGCAGGGCCCGCGTGGGGGAGAGCCCGCAGCACGGCCGCCTGGGGGGGGGCCGGGGAAGAGCCAGACGGACGCGCTGGACGCCACGTCCTGGAACCGGGCCTCAGCCGTCGGGCGCCCGCTGGCTCGCTAACCTGCGCCCCGGGGCCACCAGCCTGGCTCGTGCGGGGGACGCCCTGCCCCCACCTGCCTCCACGTGGCTCACAGCGAAGGCGGCGCTGTGGACAGCGTGCGTGCAAGACTGTCGCCGGATCCCCTTTGTCCTCGGGAGCCGGGCTCGCGGGCCTGCCTGATGGAATATCGATCCTGGGAATGCCAAGTCCAGCGAGCCATTAGTCCAATCTGCTCTCAAGCTGACAGGGTCCCATCATTTGTCATCGGCCCTGTCCTGCCGGGTTTGTTTAGGGGCGGGGGTATTTGCTCTACGCTGCTTTCCAGGCCTCCCCGCTGCACTCCCTCCCTGACGGGCGTTTGTGGAGCGACCATGTTCCCACAGGCCCCGCCCCCACCGCCAGGACGGCCTCTGCGGTCTGAGGCCTCCACACGGGGTCCTGTGAGTGCCGACCCGGAGCGGCCCACGCCAGCCCACGGCAAGTGTCTCCGCAGCCACCCCGCGAGGCCAGTGCCATCGGACCCCTCGCCCACCGGGACAGCGGTGGGGCACAGAGGGGGCGGCCCCTGCCTCAGGGTCACGCAGCTAGCGAGGGCCTAGCTGAGGTTCGGAACCCGGCGCCGCGGGAGCCAGAGGCTACCTCCCCGGGCACAGGGACGGCGTCACCAAGCAGGGGCCTGTGCGGGACGGGGTGTGACCGGAGGGGCCCGGGGCCGGGGCCGGCCGTGCAGAAACGGGCTGCACCCTCACCGCTGACGCCACCCTGCCTGGCGGACCTCTCGGTGTCTGCGGGACCCCTGCTGCCCCTGCCCCTGACGTTCGGGCTCTGCCGGTCACCCCCCCAGGGCCGCCCGGGCCATTTCAGCCGCAAGAGCGATGCCCCAGTGGCGAGGCTTTGGGGGTGGACGCGAAGGGGCACGACGTGCAGGGGGTCTTCGCTGGGGGCCCGGAGCCACCTGTGTGCCTGGCAGCAGGGAGGGCGGCTAGCTTCCCAAGTGTGCCCGTGTGAGCCCACGTGTGGGAGCGTGTGTGAACCGTGTGAGTGTCCACGTGCATATGTGCACACGTGTGAGAGTGGGTGTGAATGCATGTGAGTGTGCGTGTGCATATGTGCACATGTGTGAGAGCAGGTGTGAGCGTGTGAGTGCACATGTGCATATGTGAACATGTGTGTGTGTCCGTGTGCATATATGCACACATGTGAGATGGGTGTGAATGCGTGTGGGTGTGCATATGTGCACACGTGTGAGCACACATGCAAGAGCGGTTATGAATGTGTGAGTGTGCGTGTGCATATGTGCACACGTGTGAGAGCGGGTGTGAGTGCGTGTGAGTGCACATGTGCATATGTGAACACGTGTGTGAGTGTCCGTATGCATGTGTGCACACGTGTGAGAGTGGGTGTGAATGCATTGAGTGTGTGTGTGCATATGTGCACACGTGTGAGACAGGTGTGAATGTGTGAGTGTGCATATGTGCACACGTGTGAGAGAGGGTGTGAATGCGTGTGAGCATGTGTGTGCATGTGTGAGCAGGTGTGAGAGCAGCTGTGAACTGTGTGAGTATCCATGTGCATATGTGCACACGTGTGAGTGGGTGTGAATGCATGTGTGTGCATATGTGAACATGTGTGTGAGTGTGTGTGTGCATATGTGTACACGTGTGAGACGGGTGTGAATGCATGAGTGTGCGTGTGCCTATGTGCACACGTGTGAAATGGGTGTGAATGCGTATGGGTGTGTATATGTGCACACGTGTGAGCACACATGCAAGACCGGGTGTGAATGCGTGAGTGTGCGTGTGCATATGTGTGCACGTGTGAGAGAGGGTGTGTGAATGCATGTGAGCATGCGTGAGCAGGTGTGAGAGCAGGTATGAACCATGAGTGTCCATGTGCATATGTGAACACGTGTGTGCGTGTGCATATGTGCACACGTGTGAGAGTGGGTGTGAATGCGTGTGGGTGTGCATGTGCACATGTGTGAGCAGGTGTGAGAGTGGGTATGAACCATGTGAGTATGCATGTGCGTATGTGAACACGTGTGGGCACACGTATGAGAGCCGGTGTCAATGTGTGTGAGTGTGCATGTGCACACGTGAGCAGGTGTGAGGACAGGTGTGAAAGTGTGTGTGTGTTGTGTATGTGCACACGTGTGAGCACAGGTGTGAACTGTGTGAACGTGCATGTGTGAACCCATGTGAGCGTGTGTGAGCGTGTGTGAGCAGGTGTGGAGCGTGTGAGTGTGCATGTGCATGTGTAAACACGTGTGAGCATGAGTGCGTGAGCACTGTGGATCTGCTATCAGATGTGCGTGAGAGTATTCGTGGGTATGTACGAGTTTGTGAGCACGTGTGTGACACCATGAGTGTGTGTGTGTGTGTGTGTGCGCCGGGGGAGATGCCCATGTCTCCAGACACATGGTGACCATCCAAACGCCAATCCACAATTTAGAACCCGGCAACTTGGCGGCAGAAACTCATCCCCCCCCCCCCCCCCCCGACACCCGTGGGTTTAAAAACAAAACATAAAAGGGAGAAACGCCTTGTTCTCAAGTCAAAACACAACCCCCGAGCCCTGGGGCCAGGGCCCCAGCAGGTGGACAAAGCCGGGAGACCCCTGGGCTGTCAACACTGCCGGGTGCTGTCAGGGGCAGAGGCTGGGGACGCTGCCCCGAGACAAGGGGTGCCCGGAACACGGTGTCCAGGGGCCGGGAAACCCTCCCGGCCCCTCCCGGGCTGCTGGCCCTCGGGCCCCAGGCTCCCTGCCAGCCCGTAAGGTGTCTGCCTGGACCCCCTGCACCTCTCCTGCTTTCTTTCCTCCCTGCACACCTTCGCTGAGCTGGAGGTTAACCAGCTGGGACCCGGGTTACAGGGTGGCTGAGTGGACAGGGCCACGGGCCCCCGCCCCCGACTCGGCCCTCCCACACCAGCCTCCTTCCTCCCGGACCACCCTCCTCCTCGTGCCGCAGCAGGGCCCCGGAAGACAGACCTTAGACGAGACCGCTCCCCTCCTACCTACTATGAAGCCCGGGCGCGCACACCCTCTCTGGCCTCCAGGGTCTCTGGCCTTGGCGGGGAATGGGTCCAAGCTGCACTGAGTCAGTTCCAGGGTGGGCGCAGAGTACTCGTGACCGCAGCTGGTGCTGCCCCGGCTTTAGAAGGCCCTCTCGGCCCTGGGGGTGTGTGCTGATCCCCATAATGGCGTACTGAGTCTGGAGCTAGCGGGGTTTGGGACTGAGCCCCTCACAGGCCTCCTTCAGACCGAGAGACCCCACTAGCCACCCGGCTGACCTCTCTGTGAGACGCCCACCCGGGTGTTGCAGACCTCGGGTCCATCTGTCAAAGACGTGGGACTTCCTCCTGAGGCAGCAGAAGCCCCTCCCCGCCCAGAGCGGCTGCCCCGAAGTTGGGGCGGGGTCAGCAGCGCAGGAAGGCCTGGGAGCTACCGGGGAGGGTCACCGGCCCGGGGCCGTGTGGCGCGGGGCTTGAGCTGTGGCTCACTGAAGTCACCAGTAGCGAAAATAAACACCCCAGTGCACGGTGGCTGCCGATGTGCCTCCGGAGCGCCGCGTGCGTCCGTCCGTGAGCAGGCCGCCTCCGGGCCCCGTGCGCGCGCACGCAGGGGGCTGGTTTTGTTTCATTTGAGGAAAACTTGTGTTGCGGCGAAACATCGTTCGTGACCAAAGGAAAGCAAAACTGAGAGGCCTGAGGCCCACCTCCGTGGACAGTGTGGACACTCCACCCGAACGAACGAACGCTCAGCATTTCTTTCCAGCGCGGGAATTTGGAGACTTCTGCCATCTGCCCTCTGTCGCCAGAGGGGAAGCCCCGAGGCTTCCCCAGGGCCCGTTTAACCCTTTCAAGGGAAGGCCTGGTTGCAACTTTTCCTCTAACGGGGGTCTCCCCGGATTGGGTGCGTCCGCCCCAAAACACGGGAAAGACGAGGGAAAAAAGGAACTTGCCGACTCGGAGGCACGGATGGGGCCGGAGTTTTATTAAAGTCGTTTCTATGTACTTCCCACCTAGATAAGATCTTAATCGCAGCCCCCAAATTATCCGCGCTGACATTTATCAACGCCCGTCGGCTGCTCCCGCCCGCGACGGCCATCGGCCTTTCTTCCCGCCCTGCCTTTCAATGGAAGTTAATTTCGAGTACATGATTTATCTTGCTGGGTGAGCAGCGCCGAGGCGCCCACCTTTTCAAAGGGCGGGCTGGGGAGTGAATTATAGCGACGCTGTCCAGTGATTGGGTTCCGTGGGGAAGGAGAATAGGCAGCTGTGTGTTGCCTGATGTGATGCTGGGCCTTTTCAGCCCGCGAAGAAAAAAAGATTAGGCCTCTGACGGCGGGGCTGACAGGCGAGCTCAGGGCAGCAGACAAAAGGCCGGTACCTGAAAGCCGGACCCGCGCCCCGTCCCCCGGGGGTGTGTGCGCCCCCGCCCCGCCCCCTTTGCACGAGCTCGGCCACTCAGCTCTGGCCCACCTCGCCCCTGCCTTCCTCCTCGTCCTCCCCCACCCCCTCCTGCCCCTGCTCTCCCTCCTCCCTGCCCTCCCCCACCCCTCCCTCCTCCTCCTCCTCTCCCTCCTCCCGGTCCCTCCTCCCCTCCCTCTTACTCCTTCCTCCTCCTGCTGCTCTCCCTCCTCCCCGTCCTCCTCCCCCAGCCCCTCCTTTCCCCCCTCCCTCCCCCCACCTCCCCCCAACAGAAATCCTTCGGGTCCCAGGTCCTGCACTCAGGTCACTGTCTGGCTCACAGCCCTTTTGACAAGAATCCCTCCTCTGTGCGTGGA
The DNA here is from genome assembly GCF_023721935.1 of Panthera uncia. Taxonomy (NCBI): domain Eukaryota; kingdom Metazoa; phylum Chordata; class Mammalia; order Carnivora; family Felidae; genus Panthera; species Panthera uncia. The sequence goes on from NW_026057585.1 coordinate 102,971,748, forward strand.
TTCCTCCCGTCAGCACCCCCTCCAAGAGGGAGAATCTTGTCTGCTGCAACCCGCCCCCCCCCCACAGCTCAGAGAACACACAGAGGCCTGTGCAGACCCGCCCCCACAAAGGGTGGCAAAGGCCAAGGCCCTTTCTCTACAGTCCACCCGTCCCTGGGGGTCTGGCAGGCTGGGCTGCGGGCGTGGGCGCAGGGCTCCAGGCTGGGGTGGCCTGCGGGCTCAGGGCCCGTCCCTGCCGCTCTGATGGTGATGCTGCTGCCCCCGGAGCCTCAGGAGGGCCAGGCCCGGCCCGCCTAGCCGGAGCAATGCTGAAGCATGTTTGTGTGCAGAACCTTCTCTCCAGGCCCGCAGGAAGCCCACAGCTCGGCAACGCCACGCCAAAATAAGCTGTCTCTGCGGACGTCCACTGGCACGACATTTTGAGGAAAAGGCAACTTGCGATCCACTTTCAATCGCTAACATTTACTGCTGATCTGAACGCTGGGGTGGGAGGTGGGGCACACAGAGGTGACCCTGGCAGAAGAACCCCAGGCCCCAGTCGCCCTCAGCACAGCCTGGGCCCCCGGGGAACTGGCCTCCTCTCTGCCCGGCACGGACAGGCTGACCAGCTTGTCAACACCGCATGCGATTCAAAGGGGAACAGGTCCCGCCCTCCAGGGTCCACGCAGCCTGCCTGGGGCAGAAGCCAGTGGGAGGGTGGCACTCGGGTCGGCTCCCGGCCCCCTGGAGGGCAGTCTCGGCACCGTGGGGTGCACCATGCTGGGGTCACCTCAGGGCTCCCAGGGCCTATTTGAGCTGCAGATTTGGGGGTGGGCCTCCCTCCTCTGTCTGGCTTCTCTTTCTCCCCAGGGCTTCCTGACAGGCAGGGCCCTTCCTGCTGACATCAGCGCGAGGAAGAGGGCAAATGGAAGAAGGGGTCCTCAGGGGCATCCGTGGGCTCTGGGGAGAACCTCTGGGCCCGGAGCTGAACAGAGTTCACACCTGTCCCCTGCCCCCACGCTCATGCCCTCTGCCAGCTGTTCCCGCACCCTGGTGTGTGGTGGGTGAAGGGTGAATAAACACAGCAGGGGAGGGTCCTGGCGAGACACGGCGCACCGTCACCGCACATCACCATCGCGTCCTCTGTACGGACGGGGAAGAGCCAAGGGCAGCAGCCGCCAGCACCGCAGCCCTCCCCCGCACCCCAGGGAACACACCCGCCCATGGGCTGCGCCTGCGTCCTCAAGGGGGTGATGCCACCGTGAACTGGATAGTTTCCAAGCCTCCCCCCAAATCACGCCGGTCACTGATCAAATACACCTGCTTCCCCCCAGAGGGTTGTGGGAAATCTGGTTCCCGAGACCCATGGTAATTTCAAGTTTCACTCTCGCCCAGACACACAGACTGGGAGGGACAGTCCCCTACGCCCGGTGCCCTGGGATGATTCGATGCTGTTCACTGACGACTCCAGTTTCCAGCCCTGGTGCAAAGCCACTCCCTAATCACCGCACAATTAATCCTTGGCAGGAGCGCGGGTCTAACGACTGGTGATGCTTCACGAGGCCCCCGGGGAGCTCTAAGTATCAGACAGTTATTAAAAGGCAGTTGACTTCTGGGAGCGCCGTGGAGTGGAGTCATCTGAGCATCTGTTCAGGGAGCCACGCTATGCACTGGCCCGTGGAAGCAGGAGATCACGGACCTTCCGTAGCCCTCGTAACGGTAATGGTAATAATAACAAATGCAAGCTAGTGTCCACCCGATTCGGTCTCAGCTAGGAACCCGACAGCCCACCCACCTGCAAGGCACTGACCGGGTGAAGAAGCACCTTCGGGCCCAAGACGGGGAAAGCCAGCAGCACTCAGGACAGAGCCTTCAGCCTCTGGAGGGCACCGCACAGCATGTGACTTTGTCATAGTCTGTTTTTGTAACGCGGGACACTTTTTGGAAGAGCCCAAGGCCTTCTTGGAGTGACAGGGCGGCTGGGTCTGGCCTGAGGCATCTGCCCTGGGCGCCCACAGCCTCCAGATCTGTGAGGGCAGAGTGAGGCCGGGCCCACTGCCGGTTCCAGCCCCGCGGGGGGCCCCCCCCACCCCCCGCCCCGGCCGTCTCAAGGTGGTGTCAGCTCCTGGCAGGTTACAGACTCCAGTCAGTGTGCCTGGTTCCATCAGGCTCTGCACACTGACCCCCAAACAAACCCTCACACGTGTGGAACTTTGACCTTTCACAGGGGGCTGCTTCAGGGTTATTATCTGGTGGCATCCCAGGTCACGAGACTGGCACGGCCAGTCCTCGCACCAGGCTGGGAGAGCGGCTCCCCCGGCGGCTCATAAGTGAAGTCAGATCCCTACCTCACGCCATACACAACTCCCACTAGAAGGAGGGAGGGACTTAAATATGGAAAAGCAAAACCCCAAAACGTCAAGAAGGGAGTAGAGGAGACTCTGACCTGGGGACAGGGAAGGGCTTGTGAACGAAGACACGGAAGCCCTGAGGACGAAAGGCAGCACTGATTGCCGGGCCCCACCTGCTCCCCCCTCAGCCACAGATGCAAGATTTCAAGCTCTACGCACCAGGGGCTGTGAAACTGGTTTGTCACAAGCAAGGAGAGAGCTTGGCAGGGCCCGGTGTGGAAAAAGCTCCCTCGCACGGGGACCACGGGGGGGTGGGGGGGGATGAGGGGTCTTCTGCGGCTTCCCTCTGGCGCTCCCATCCCCCTGCATGCAGGGGCCACGTGCATTCTTCCCAAGACCTCTCGGGAGAGCCCAGCCCCAGGCTGGCCACACGGCACGTCCACGTGTGTGTGTGTGTGTGTGTGTGGGGGGGGGGGGGGGGGGGGGGGGGGGGCTGGACTCGGCTGATAGTTGGGGGCAGAAGGCAAGCAGGCACTTTTGGGGGCTGAGCCCTGGGGAGGTGCCCGGGGCTGGCCAGCAGAGCCCCCCGGATCGTGTGTACGCCTCACCAGAGAAGGAGGTTCTGAGGTGCATCCGTCCAGCGGAGAGGACAATAGGGGAGTGAAAATCCTCTGGGGCCGATTCCCATAATTATTGTGATACTCGACCAGGGTTGACCACAAACACAGCCCATCAGGGAAATGGGCTGAGAGAACAGAAGTTACCTGGCAGGTATTTCAAGCTGCTGTTAAGAGGATCTGCGGGCTCCCTGTTGAGCATTAAGTGATATATACTTAAAGGATTGCTCTATTTACATTAGAATTAGTCGAGCAGGCTGACACCAAGGGACCGCTGGCTTCCAAATCCCGGCCAGTAATCCCTCCGTGAGCCTAAACCACCTGGGCGCAGAGTCACGAGCTGGCAGCTCCTCCGGGGCCACCAGCCCTGCCAGCCGAGGGCTCCCAGCCCTCTGCCTTGGCCCCGCTGGCTGGGCTGGGGGTGACACCTGCAATCCCCCAGATGGGCACTCCCCCGCAAGACCAGCAGAGCGGGGGACACTTGCAGGGGGGCTCAGGGGCCCTGTGGATGGATGACGGGACCTGACACAGAGCGGCTTTGTTCTCCAGCACAAGGCTGCCCCCCCCCCCCCACCGCCACGGCCCTGAGAAGTGACCGGTCTGCTTCCTGAGCCCTTTGCCCCTGAGGCCGGAGCAGCCGTGGGCACCAAGCCTTGTGGCACCTACTGTCCCTGCTCTGATGAGGTCTGAGCTGCCCACCCAAAACCATGCCACAGGCTTGACCCCAAGCAACCTGACCCCAGGGCCTCCCGCCCCTCAGGGCAAGGCAGGGACAGGAAGCCTCACCCCCGTGGCTGGGCCGGGGGTGCTCCGTGGGCCCCGAGAACGAGCTCCCAGCAGACATGTGATGCCGGTGGGAGCCCGCGCCAGCCACGTCAGAGGGGCACATCTGCTGGTGCAGGTTCAGGGACGGCGCTGCCTCGATGCGGCCCCGAAGGCTGCAGGCTGGGACCTGCCCCTTGAGGCACAGGCCCAGCTGGTGAGGACAGAAGGCCAGGGGAGTCCTCCCTTCCCAAGGCCCGCGTGCCGCCCTTGAGCCCGGGCTGCCCCCGCCCCCGCCCCCGCCCCCTCACCTGCACCCACCCAGGCTCCTCTCCAGTCTCTGCTGTGTTCCGGAGTCTGAGTGACCTCTGACGAGTGGGACCAGGCTCACACGACTGTCCTACCAGAAGCCCTTCGGGGGACTGCCCGTTACACCTCGAGCAAAGCCCACCACCGGCCTCACGCAGCCCTCACTCAGCTTCTCCAATACACCGAGCCTCAGGGCTCAGCACCCCCGGCCCCTCTGGTGGCCGGCTTTCCTCCCTCTCTGGGCCTTCCGGTTCCCCAGTGGGTCCCCCGTTTCTCGGAAAGGTGCCCGTTCTCGGCACAGGCTGGGTCGTCCTCCAGCCTGGGCGTTAGCAGGCTGGGCCCTGGCAGCCGCTGTCACCCACGCTGCCCGCCCTGCATCCCCACACCCAGCAGGGGGGCTCCAGGGTCCTGTCCCAGGCCCGGCGGTGGGGACGGCAGCTCCCGGGGGGGGTGGGGCCGGGCCAGCCTCGCAGGACACACACACCCAAACCAGGGCAGAGGTGGACGCCCAGGGGACACGCAGAACGGCCGGAGCCCAGGGGGAAGGGCTCTCAGGGCCTGGGACTTCCCGGCCTGGCCTCACGGGGCACCTCACCCGTTTCTGTCCTGTCTGAGGAAGAGGAGGGGCGGGAGGTGGGCTGTAAACAGAAGGCGCCTCCCTCCTGCCCCTTTCTCAGGGAGGAGCTAGAACCCCCTCTCTCGGGGCTAATTAGCATGCTGTCTGTGGGCCCAGCTAGGAATGTAATTACCGAGGAGGCCGTGCCTGCCCGAGGAATGCATTTTGAAGGTTACCATAGGAATGGGCCTGGCCTATTCATCGTGCAGTACGGTGCTAATCACGGTCATGAGGAAGGGATTGGGGGCTCTGCAGGTTAGCTGGGGAGCCGCCTGAACAAAGCCCCCGCACTCACTCCTTAACCCTTTGGGATCCAGACTGGTGACCGTGGGAGGGCCCGTTCCCTCCGGGCCGGTTCCAACCTCCATGCACTACTGCGCTCTGGAAGAGTCTCCTGACAGCCGCCGGCTTGGACCACCCCCCCCCCCCCCCCCCCCCGCCAGCTCCTGTCCACCTTGCGGTGCACAGAGGGAACCAGGGGGTTTAGGCCAGAGGTGAGCGGCCGGGCCCCCACCCTGGGCCTGGCCACGGGGGCGGCAGGATGGCCACAAGGGCCCAGAGAGGCAGACGGGACCAATCGGCCAGCGGGCCCTCGGCACACAGAGACACGTGGACACGGGTTGACGCCCCGGGGTGGGGCCGGGGAGCCCAGTGGGCAGGACAGCGGCCTCCTCCAGGGCAGAGCCCTCCAGGACACTGGCTGTGGAAGCCCCCACTGGTCGGGGAAGAGCCGACGGCCCCCGGGATGGCCTCCCCGCGCTGTGCTGGGGGTGCTGGCCTCCTGGGGAGGCGGCCCTGCCTGTGTTCCTGCGCGGTCACCCCTGGGCCACACCGGCGGTGACAGCCATTTTGGGACAGTCCTGCCCTCCGCCCCCACTTGACCGGCGTCTTCCCTTCTGATGGATTCGCCCTGAGACACACCCTCAACTCTCATCCAGGCTCTCCGGGGACATTTAATAAGCGCCTACTGGGTACCAGACCCTTCTAGGAGTTGGAGGGACTGGGAAGACCATCCCTGCCCTGGGGTCGTGGTCTTCTGGGGGGACAGCCACGCCTAGAAAGGCACGGGGTCCAGGCGATGCTACCACAGGGGGGCAGAGACAAGAAAGGGGTCTGGGCAAGGATGCTCAGCTTGTGGCCCACGTGTGCAAGAAGGGACGGCAAAGCCAGACCGCCGGGGACCCTGAGGGCCACCCGGGACACTTCTCACCTGTCCGGCCGGGTCCCTGTTCCCGGCTGGACTGAGGGCTTCTGGGGGTCCGCTTGGGCATCCCACCCTCCCGGCGCCCTGAGCGGTGCACACAGCCCGGGCAGCTGGGCCAGCAAAGGCAATTCTCCGGGGCTGTTGTGTGCGCAGTGGGCTCCGAGCCCCTGCGTGGGGAATCCTGCCCACCGGAGGTGCCCACACTGTCCCAGCCCCTCCAGAGCTGTCCATCGGAACCCCCTCCCAGCCCCGGGGTGGGCTTCCTTCTGTCCAACACACATGCTTCCAGCCCCAGTGCACGGAGGCTCCCGCCTTCCAGTGCCTTCCGGCAAGCACAGGCCTTCCGGGGGCCACCTCCGGGGTCCCCACCACGCGGCTCGTTAGCTGGGGTTCTGAAAAGCCTGGAAGGGGAGAGCTTGCTCCTGGGGGACCTTGTCTCCGTGGGATCCGCCATTCAGCAGTGACCCAAGGAGCTGTGTGTTGTCAACATGCCTTCCCCCGGCCAAGGAGCAGACCTAGGAGGAGGAAGGCAATTTGTTTGTGAATTTTGCCCTTTGTTATGGAAAGCTGCTGGGTTTTAAAAAATTGTAAAGGTTTGAACCGTTAACTCCCAGGGTAGTCCCGCCCTGCGGATGGGGAACTTTGAGGAGGTGTTTATTCCTTCTTTTTTAAAAAAACACACAGAATTGATGTTAAGTAGCCGTATGCAAATTTCCTGGGGTCTGTTGATTTCACTCTCTTGAAATCTTATTGAAAAGGCTCAAGCCCACAAAAATGAGAAAAATTGTCCTCTCCAGTCAAGCCCTGATTTTCATGGACGTTTCTCAGGTTCAAGGCCTCTCTTTTAAGCCCATTTGGCTTTTCAGAAAGGACCTCGTGCTAATCGCACACTTCCTGCCCCTCCGGGTGCATCTGAGGGCTGGGCTGCCCGGAGACCCCACGGCCCTCCGGCCCTGTGCGTCTCTGCCTCGCCCCTCGAAGGCCTCGGCCTTCCTGGGGCCCTTCTGCAAGCTGGTTTCTTGGGGGCGTGGGAGTGCCCTCGCAGATAACTACGCCCTCAGAGCCCAAACGAAATGCATCTACAGGTGGGCAGAGAGGGTGGCAAAGACTTTGTTTCGGGGTGAAGTGTGTCCTCAAAATCTGTACATTGGAGCTCGGACGCCAGGACCTCAGGACGTGACTGCATTTGGGGGCAGGTCGTTCACAGAGGTGACTAGGGTAAAATGAGGTCGCTAGGGGGGGCCCTAGTCAGGAAGACAGGTGTCCCTATTAGAAGGGGGGGGGGGATAGGGACACAGACGGGCACAGAGGGATGACCGCGTGAGGACACAGGGACAGAATGGCCGTCCACACTCCGGGGAGAGAGGCTCAGGAGGACCCAGCCCTGCCCACACCTGAGCCTCTGACCCTCCAGGCTCCAGGACCGGTTTGAGCCCCCGGCGGCTGGTAGTCGGCCGGGGTGGTCCCGAGAATCTCGTGCAGCCTCGCAGGGAAGGGCCAGAGTCGCCCAGGTTTCCCGCCAGCGCCCCGCCACAGCCCCGAGTTGGGGGGCTTGGGGAGGATGCGCTGAACCCGCCCGGGGCCAGAGGGGGATGAGCCTGGCTTCGCGTCTCCTCTGCAAAGACGCGACTGGTGGCACCCGGTCTGGGCCGAGGACGGTCCGAACACGTCACACATTCAGCACACGCGCTGGGTTCCTCTGATGTGACCGTGACGCTCAGAAACACAGGTCGTCCCTGAGGTCCCAAATAGCATCACTGGCCAGCTGGGCACAATCTCATCGAAGGCAAGGAGAAGGGGAGGAGCCCGGCAGGAAGCCGCACGCTCCAGACCAGTGTGTGTCTGCACATGGGCGTGCGGCTCCGCGGGGTCCGGGCAGGCGAGCTCCGCGCCCCGTGTGCCCGCAGCGTCTCACCCTGCTTTCAGCTCCTCAGAGTCAGATCAGGGCCAAGCCTGTTCCTTCAGCTCTGGCGGGGGGCTTCTTCCAAGGGGAGACGGGAGCTGCGTGCAGACAGGAGGGTCTACAAAAGAGCATCGGCGACCTCGAAACGGGGAACCTTCCCCGCAAGGCACAGAAAACCCCGGTTAGTACTTCCTCAATGTGCAAAGGGGGAAATGCAGGTGCCTTCGGGGGGAGCATTGCAACGGCCTGGGGGGTCCCCAAGAGCTCTGGGGTCCCATCGCCCACCAAACTGCTCGTTCTATAAATTAAGGTCTTGCGTGAGGTTCGGGTTAAAAAGGATCCTGTTGCTAAAAATGTTGGAAGACTGACCCCGATCCTGCCTCCTGCCTGAGGGGATGGAAGCCGAGGAGGCGGGGTGGCCGAGGGCGGCTGTGCTTTGCCCGGAGCACCTAGCCAGCCAGGCGGGACCTCAGCACGGCGCAGGCCTCCCCCGGTGGGTCTGTCTGGGCCTGGAAGGGACAGGCATTGAGTGGCTGCTCTGGAAAGTTCCGGATCACTTAGGTTACTCCCCTCTCAGCCTCAAGCCGCCCTGAGTCCTCCCCGCTGCTCCTCGCCTGCCGCTGGCCCGGCCCCGCCCTCGGTGGCTCCGCCCGGGACCCGGCAGGTCCCCTGCTCCTCAGGCGGAGTCCACCCACCCAGCCAGGAGAGGAGCCACCTCTCACGGACAGCGTCCCCTCCCCAGACGGCCTCTGCTCCGAAGGTGCCCAGGACGGCCGCTCCCAAACACGTCCGCTCAGGCTGCGGTGCGGCCGCCCATTCAGCACAGATAAGCCCCTTCAGAAACGAGGGGGGATTTAATTCAGCGTCTGACTGACAGCACCGAGATTTATCCCCCTGCCCAGACAATGCAGCCCTGGGGCTTTAATCTCCCCCAGACAATGAGCTGCCTCCCGGCCCCCATCCTGCGCTGTTCCCACGATGGCTGGTGATTAGCCGAGGTGCACTGGACGGGAGCCACTATCTCTCACGGAAGAGTGTTTGCTTGTCCGCCCAGGCCCGGAGGCTTCTCCCGACGGCCCTCCCGGGCGCCCCGGGGCCAGGTGGATGCTCGGTGCGAGAGGTCCCCTCCCCCCACGGACGGCACAGCCCCACTCCCCAGACGGGACACCTGCCCAGGTCCCCGTCCTTCCGAGGGGCCCCTTGGCAGATGCCCTCCCCTCCTCCTCCTGGAGACTTGGGGCCAGAATGGCAGCACGTGACAGAGTGACAGAGGTCACCTTGAGTGAGCGCCTCCCTCTCCGACGGCCCAGCCTGCCTCTGTCCCTGCGGGAGGGGCCACTGTCACAGCTTTCGCCACTGCACCCGTTCGAGGACCACCCCCAAAAGCCCGGGCCCAGGTAGGTCCTCAGACACACGGGGCTGGCCAACATCCTCCTCGTGCCCCCTCGCCCGCCAGGAACGACCGAGGGGCTTCAGGCTGGCTGAGGGTGGGGCTTCTCTCTCCCTCGAGGGACGGACACGGGGGCAGCTCCCTAAGCTCGGACGGGAACGGGGGGCTCCCGGAGAGCTGGCCCGGCTTGCTTCTCCAGACCTGCTGGACGCCAGCCAGAGGCACCTGTGAAGGGCCTGGCCCACCCCAGGAGGGTGGGGGGTCCACATCGCTGGCCTCAGGCCCTCAGGGAGGGTTTGACCACCTGCCACTTGTCACCGCAAAGCTGGAGCAGGGCCCGGTGTGAGCTTCTTGACTGCTGGCGCTCAAGTACCTGCTGTGTGCTAGGCGTGGACTCAGACCCCTTGGCCATCACCTACCCCTGCCCTCCCCCCACCCACCGGCGCCCAGGGCCCCAAGCCCCAGCCCAGTCGGCACAGTTCACAAAGCCTGGGATCTCTCGGAACCAGGCTCCGGAAGGCCACGCACGGCCTCCTCCGTGTCCCCTCCTGTCCACGTTCTTCTTCCACAGGGGAGAGGCTCGCCTAGACCCACCGGTCACCCCTGAGAGCCTGGCTTTGCAGGGACGGCCTCTGGTCCCTCACCACTGTCATGGCGCCCCAGCCCCCAGTGCTGCCCTCGGTTCACACGCCCCGACACCCCACACGTCCACTCAGCCTGCGTCCACTTCCTGGACACAAACACGCGTCCCTCCCTGCCCACCACCCAGGGCCAGGGAGGTGGGGGCGGCCCAGCCTGGGGCCCTGTAAGAGGAGGCACCGGGCAGAGTGTTTAACGCAGTAAGAGAAGCAGCTGACCACCTGGCCTCTGTCACCACCACGTGCGGCTGGCGGTCCCGACCACGCCAGGGACGGAGGGCCCTTCCCGCAGACGCACGCTGGTGCGTCCTATCCCCACCAGCCGCTGCAGCCACCAGAACAAGCCTAATGCGCAGGGAAGCGTCACCCTAGCATATGCGGCCCCTGCTTTCCAACCTCCGCTGTGCGCGGGGTGAGCCCCATCCTCGTTCAGAAGTCTGTCCGGGGCCGGGCAGGGCTCGCACCGCCATCCCCCCACAACCCGTGCCCAAGTGTGGATGGGAAGTCAGCACGGACCACGCGGCGAGAGTGGAGAGCCGCCCCCAGTCCCTTCCGTCCGGCCAGTGCACCTGCTGCGCGGCCGTCGTCAGCTTACAACCCAAACCTGAGAAACAGGGGCACCTGGGTGGCTCAGTAGGTGAAGCGTCTGACTTTGGCTCAGGTCGTGATCTCACGGCGCGTGAGTTCGAGCCCCGAGCCGGGCTCTGTGCTGACAGCTTTGGATCCTCTGTGCCCCTCTCTCTGCCCCTCCCCTGCTCTCTCTCTCTCTCTCTCTCTCTCAAAAATAAACACTAAAAAAAGGTTTCAAAACTGAGAAACAGCAGAACTTAGTAGCTTTGTCCGCTGAGTGTGGATTTTAGTAAGGATGGGAGTTTCTTCCGCATTCAGGTTAGTTGTTCTAAAATCATGGAGTCGAGGCGGCCCCGATCGTGACTGATGGTTTCCTGGTTATGACTACGAACGGCTTTGTTGGATCGAGCAGACGGTGGTAAAAACGACCTCGGTGCCAACCTCACGGCTCGCCACCTGCCCGCCCGCCCGCCCTGCAGAGCCGACTTGGCCTCCCCCGCCGACACCCTCCTGTCCCTCTGAGCCGGGGTTTGGGGCTCCCTGACCTCGTCTGTCATTCGCCACAGCTTTCCACTGCCGAGGCCGGGGACACCCTGGCCCAGCACACAGCAAACTGGCCACAGGAGCCCACAAATGCCAGCCGAGCGGCTGACTCCTGGTTCATCCAGACCAGGGGAGGGAAGCGGGGGCGGGGGCGGGGGCGGGGGCGGGGGAAGCGGGTCATCTTGGGCACAGCACACCCCCCACGAGGCCGGTGGCTCTTGCAGAGCTGCCCTGCCCAACCCCAGACCCTGCCCTGTTTGGGAGGTGAGGATTATGCCCCCCAAAGACATAGATGCCCCTCCCCTTCAGGGGGCTCCTTGCCGTCATCAGCCAAGCCTGAGCCAGGTCCTGGAGCTTCCCTGTGAAGATGGTCAGCTCGAAAAGCCAACCGGGCACATTCACCTGTCCCATGTCCCACAGAACAGGTGCGGGGACCAGGTTACAGAGCGGGCGGAGCCTCCATGCTGCTAAGTAAAGGTGACACAGTCCCGGGCGGGGTGGCCGCGGACCAGCAGTGGCAGATACCTCAAATGGGGGGCCGAGGGGGGGACAGAGCCAGCCGGACACGGGGAGATGCCCCAACCTGAGCTCACAGAGGGGGCGGTGGAGAAACGTCCCCCCTGCCTGCCACAAGGCCACAGACGGTGCCCTGCTGACCTGATCCCTCCCTAAACAGCAGGCTCTGAGGACAGAAGAAAAGTGACCCCACTGCCCCCTCCTGTCCACTGGCGTCAGGAGGAGGTGCTTGGCCAACGTTGGGGACACACGGGACAGAGCCGAGGGTCCAGCCCCCCAACCCCCACGGGGACTCAGGAAAGCCCCTTCCACCCGAGGCCTCCACGCCTAACGGGCCCCCCCACTGATGATGCCGCTCGTGGTGCCCCCCCCCCATCTGCTCCCCAGGTGACGAAGCAGGCTGTGCTGCAGGGGAGCCCCTCCTCCTCTGAGACGGGTTCCCACCCGCATTTCAGGGTAACCACCGGCTCCCGGGCCATATCCCCTGGGAGGAGATGTGGGGAAGGGTGGCCCCATCGGCTCACGTCCCCGTCCACTGTTCACACCTTCCTGGCTCCTTTTCCTCCTGTGTTGAGGGCAGGGGGCATTTCTTCCTTTTAAACAATCAATGTCGCCCGTTTTCTGACGTGGGCTGAAGGCCACGGCCCCACGGCGGTCCCCAGAATATAGGAACGAACGCGTCCCCCAAGTTGGGAATGAATTCTTGGGATTGTCTCTGTCCCCCAGCTACAAGCATGGGGCTCCAGCAGGCCCGGGGTTTGGGGACCACCCGGCTCTGCGATGCTCAGGAAATACCCGGCAGCATCCCGGGACCCATGTCCCGCCCCTCGGCCCCCTTTGGTCGATGCCCAAACCAGCCCCTCAGCCCGCCTGTGACATTGGTGACCCAGAGCCAAGCAAACAGGACTCCAGGGGGCCTGCGTCTAGCCCAGGCCTCCTGACACTGGTCACGGATGTGAGTGAAACGCCTTCCCCTGGTCAGCCGGGGCAGGGGGGTTGCTGGGGGGCGGGGCTTATCCTCGGTGTTCCCAGTGCCCACGGCCTCTCTGCGTAGACGGGTCCTTTCAGGCAGGTGCGTGGGGGAGGGAGGGGAAGAGGCAGCCTCCCTTTGCCCCCCCCCCCCCCCCTCCAGCGAGGTCGACGAGCGCGTGCTGAGTGCTGTGTGCCGGGCCCTGATGGGAAGTTGGCAGATCGGCACCGGTGGGACGTGGGCCCGGCCCTCCAGGGCCACACGGCCGGTGGAGGCAGAGATTCCCAACAGGCGGGGTCTGCCAGGGCTGGGGGCAGAAAGAGGCTGCAAAGGGGAGCCCCCATTGCCCGCAGGCCTGCCTGTCCTCTGGCAGCTCCCAGGGGCACCCTGTCTTCAGCTTGGGGCCATCATCCCTCCCGCACAGACGCACGTGGGGCCCCTCCTCTGCCCCCGCCTCTTCCAGGTCAGCAGCGCCCTGCTCTAGACCCAGGTGCCAGCTGGAGTGGGGCTCTGGACACCCTAGGCATCCCCGGGGCGAAGCCCAGCCTCCGGCGAGGCGGACCAGGATCGGGGTGTTTTATCCTAAATTAAGTCGTGGCTGATCGAAGGTCTCGGCCCCCACGGACCCGACTCCTCTCCTGCTCCTTCTCCACCGGAAGAGGGTTTGCAGAGGGACTCGGGTGCTGCTCCTTCTGTGGCCGGGGGACATCGGCGTGCCTCAGGGCGGAGCAAGCCCTCAGAGCAGTCGCGTCCTGGGCGGGGCGTGCCCCTGAGTTTCAGGGAAGCCTCCTCTCTGCCCATCAGGTGGGCACAGGCCATGAAGGAGGCCCAGGGCAGGGAAGGGGGTCGTTACCCAGAACCAGAGATGGGACGGGGACACCGGGAGGCTGGCCGGGAGCCTTTGGAGGGGGGAGGGGTGTGACGCGTTCTCCCAATCATGTCGGCCGTGGTGAGGGTGACGGGGCCGGCTTCCAGCTTCTGCCGGACGACCGGGCCCTGACCAACCCCTGCCAGCGTGGCAAACTCCAGGGGACGTACGGGGACGCGGGGACGGAAGGCTCGCCGCTCACAATTATTATTCATCATCACGTTATCCTGGGCGCTACGAGGCGGGCGGGGGGAGCTGCTCCCAGCCCCCTCCCGGGTGGACATCCTCACACCCACCCCGTTGATAAGGAAGTAGACCTCGAGAGGTCAGGAAACTTGCCCAGAGTCACGGGAAGAGTGAAGGACCCATCGGGATCCAAAGTTTGTCTGGCAGAGCCAGACCTTGTGGCTGGATTCATGGAGAGGCTCCACTACCCCGCCCTTGACCTTTCCCGTGGCCCCAGTGACCACAATACATTTGCAGGCCGTTCTCTGAAGCCGGGTCCTCACCTGGGAAGCGGCAGGGGCGTCTCTGACCGTCACGGTCCCCAGGGACACGCACACCCGGGCGTCCAGGCTGATCTCGTTTGGAGGCAGCAGGGGGACAGCGGCTCCCCGCGGGGAGAGCAGGTAGGGGCACAGGGAGACGACGGCCTGGCTCCAAGTCACCAGCAAAGGGCCCCACTGGTCCTGCTGAGGACGGTGGCCACCTTGCCGTGGGACCGGCCCCGGGGGACAGGCCAGCTCGGGGAAACGAAGGAAGAGCAGGGCCCCGCATCACCCACACTCTCCCCTCTCCCGGCAGAGAAACGGCCTACTCACCGTCTGCCCCCGCTTGGAGGCGAAACCGCCTTCTCCGGAAGCTTCTGAGGCTTGCCATCCCTGAGCCCCACGCCTCCCTCCTCACTTGTCTGGGGGCAGGAGAGGGAGGCCCTGACGTCCAGCTCCCACGATGCCCTCGACGTCGAGGCGGCAGGGACACTGAGGGAGGCCCGAGGCCGGCGGGGAAGAAGCCCGCCCTGGCGAAAGAGGAAGAGCCAGTCCGAGAGGGAAGGGGTTCTGGCCTCAGCCTTGAGGTGTGGGCTCTAAAACCAGACCCTCTCCCTCTCAAGCACGTGACCCGCCCCTACCCGTGACCTCAATCCTTCCCAACTGGGGGCCTGGCTTGGGCAGCAGTGGCCGGCGGGGCTCAGAGCAGGAGAAAGGACAGGAGGCCCGGGGGGGGGGGGGGCGGGGGCTGAAGCCACAGGAGGGAACCCCCACGGGGCGGGGGGTGGGGGGTAGGGCGTGTGGCAAGGAGAGGGCGGAAGGCCCTTCCCTCCACTGGGTCCCTGGCGCTGCGACCTTCCTTGGGCCCGCCGCACACCCCGAATGGACAGGCACCAAGGCACGGGGAGACAGGCTGCAGCCCACTCCAGCCCAGGCCACGCGGGGGGCCCGGGCCATCCCCGGACGGAAGTCACCGGGCTGTTTGCGAGGGAGCGAGGGTGACTGGCCCCCTGACCTGGGCTTGACCCCGACACCGAGTGCCCGTCATCAAGCCCACTCTGCTGAGATGAAACGAACCTCTGATTTGACCCCACAGACTGGCTGTGCCGTCCGGAAACAGTACGAGGCAGCGTCCGACCCACAGGCGCCCCAGGGCCAGCCCTGAGCAGGTGGCGCCCACGTCCAGGCAACCAAGTGACGAATGCGCCCCCACAAGTCACCCCTGACGCCACGGGGACGCCCCACACGGACCCTGGTCTCCCGGCCCCAGCCCACGGCTGTCCACACACCCTGCAGGGCCGGCCGAGTCTCGAATGGGCACACGGTCCCCATTAGCTGTCTGGACAAGGAGGCCGAGCCCAGGCTTTGTCCAAAATCCACCTGCTGACCCGGGACCTTGGTCGTCAGCAGCAGAGGGGGCCATGGGGGCCATTTGCACCAACCCTCCGGCCCGTTTCCAACGCCGAGGCCGCACCCAGGGAGGCCCCAGGCAGGACCAGAGCCCAGCCCTCACCTCCTGCGGCTCGCTGCCTGGCCTCAATCCCTTTTCTGGAACCAGTTTCGATGTTCCCCAGGCTCTGGGGTCCTCCTGCCTCTCTCCTTCTCCCCCACTGCCCCGACCCCCTGCACAACAGGGGGAGCCGTGCCCACACGCATGCACCTCCCACGTTAATGATGGGGAAACTGAGGCACAGAGGCTGGTCTGAGCCTCAGCTGCACACATCGCCGCACCCCAAACTGCTATAAATCCACCCAGCTTATTCTGCCTTCTTCCCAAACCCAGAGGATGAGCCCAGGCCTCTTCTGCGAGGACCCACCTTCCTCAGCGGCCGTGGGCGCTCCAGGCCCCGCCAGCCCCGCTGGGGGCTTCTCCTCGGCCCCCAAACGTCCACCAGCACCCGGGCCAGCAGCCAGGAAGGACGAGCCTGGGGCATCACTGCCCCCACTGGAGGCGTGGGCAGAGCTGCAAGCTGGCCACAGGCACCAGGTGGGGACACTGAAGGAGCCCTGGGGCAGCAGAGGGTCCCCGTGGCTCCAGCCCCCAGCCTCACGCCCGCCCGGGCTTTTCTCGCTGGAGACCGGAAATTCCCCATGCTGCCGTAAAACAGGTCAGTGCCCCAGGCTGCCAGGCCCCTGGGGCTCCACAACACCACCCACTGGAGGGAAGACTGGGAAGGAAGCCCCCCGCCCTGAGGCGCACTCTCGGCCCCTGTCCCCTTCCCGGCCCTCGGGGCTCTCCCAGGGGTCAGGCGCCTCGTCCAGTGACACCAGCAGGGCAGGACCCCAGGGCCCGGCTGCGGGAAACGGGGCAGCTCCCACCAGGTCTCTGTTCACTTCAGCAGGACGGCCACCAGCTGGCTGTGTCCCAAAGGCACAGCCCTCCTTCTGAGAGCAAAGCCCACATTCAGGGGATGCCCGTGATCTCCACTAAACGAATTTGCTCACACCAATAAGTGCCACGCTCTCTTGGTCACCAGCGTGAAAGTCACCTGCCGGTCACTGCTCCCCAGAGCCCAGTGGAAGTGACAGCCGCTCTCTGCAGGGTCCCCAGCCCGGCACTGAACCTCCACGGAGCCCGCAAGCCCTGCCGTCCCAGCCAGGGCTGCTCCCTTTTGCCCAAACTGCCCTCTGACCAGGTTCTAATCCCGCGGGGGGTGGGGGGGGGGGGGAGGGCACCATCGAAGTGATGTGACTGTGTGTCCCTCTGTTCTGAGAATCCCACCTCCTCCCTGGAGATGCTTAGAAGCCATGAGAGAGGACAGGCAGGCTGGGGGCCTGGGGGCCCGCTGTCCCATCCCCCCGCCCCGGGCCCCGGCGTGGTGAGTCCCCCCTCCCGCCCGGCCCCCGCCCCGAGCACTCCGGCATTGGTTTCTAGGTCACCGGTGGTCACAGACCACACTGACTGCGACCACTGCTTTCCCCAGACCAAGGTGACTGGACACAGCCACCACTTCTGTTTGGCACTTCCTGGAACACAGCAGCCTGACCACAGAATCACAGAAGTCCAAGTGCCGTGGTGACTTCAAAAAATTCTCAGCACTCAGGGGAATTTACCAGGACTCTTTCCTTGTGCCGCCCACTCTCTGTTTAGGCATGTCGGGGGTGCACGGGCCTGACCCCATCACCCAGCCCACCCCCCAAATGTTCCCGGTCCTTCCTTGCCCTTAGGAGCCCATCGGTACTGGCTGTCCCTAGGCTGTGGCTCAGGCGGGGGTCAACATTTACCCACAATTTGACAGGCGTATAAAGCTGTCGGCCCACGACACCGGACTGGCCTGGGCCCTGCCGGTGACATCGGGCCAGCCTCAGTCCTGGGAGGTTTCGGCTGGGGAGAATGAGGAACCACAGTGGACTCAGGGAAGGGACCATCGAGGTCACCAGCCCCGGCTCACTGTTGCTTCTTGATCACAGAGCTGGGCAACGGTTTCCAGAGGCGGGGACATCCCTCCATACATGTGAAGAGACCCACGCGGCCAGACCTGGCGGGCTGCTGCCCCGTTCTCACCACCCGCTTCAAGGTGCCCATGGCAGCTGTAGTCCCTTCCTATCTTCCCCGGATTTTAAGTGTTGTCTTGAGATGTCATGGGCCCTCGAGACAAGCAGAGGCGGCACCCCCAGGCCGGGCCCCAGCCCTGGAGCAGCCGGCAGGTCCACGGGCACCTGGGCACCCACCTCATGGCACCGAGCTCAGGCGGGGACCACCGGCCAGAGGGAGGAGGGCCCCACGGCCGGGGGGGGCGCCAGCACAGCACTCGTCCAGAACCATCCGCAAAAGCCCCCGACCGGCCCTGACTTTCCACTTCCCAGTCCCTGACCGTAGGTGGTGAGCATAGGGCTTTCTGTAACTAAATGGCACAGTTTTCATGGCCTGAAAAGGGACTCTGCCGGCACGCCCATCCACACCTGCCTGGACCGTCCCTGGGCCCGTGACTACAAAGCCCTCTCCCTGGACCCAATCCGTGACCCTGGAGTGCTGGTGGCCACCTCGGGGGCACGCAGGGTGCCGGCGCGCAAGATGAAGAAGGTTTAGGATGTGCAACACGCGGGAAGGGGCCCCTCCGTTCCTGGCGGCTGCAGCCCCGGGGAGCATGCGGCCCCTCTGCCACGGGGTTGACTCTGGGGGGGGGCCCTCACGCCCCCCACCCCACCCCCAGCAGGGGCAGCTCGCTCCATGCTGTCGGCTGGAAAGCCTGCGGGGGACGTCGCCCCGGGGGCTGGCAGATGTGTGAGCTGGGGGACCAGTGACCTCAGTCCTAACCCCATCTGCCTCGGCAACCCCCACGGGGGTCCGAGCGTTTCCGAGAAGTCTGACCTCTCCGGCTCCTTGAGGAGAGAGCCAGGAGGAAGAGCCGGGGAGACAGAAGCTGGGAGTTCGGTCGCACGGTCATGGGAGAGTCGGCCCCCGGCAGCGTCCACGGGCCACCTCTGCTTCCCCCGTCCTCCCTGGGCCTCGGGGTCCCCGCACGCACAGCTCAGGTACAGGAGGGCCTGCCTGGCGTGAACGTCCTGCGCCCTGGGCTCAAGGGTTCTCACCTTGTCACAATGGCCGTCTCTCTTCGCTCCCCGAGCTTCCTCTTGGCGCCTGGGCTTTGGAAGAGGAGGCCCCCATCCCGCACCCCAAGCGCAAGACTGCGGTGCGGGCTTCAGGGGAGAGCCGAGACCCTCCTGCACAAGCCGGACCCTGCTCGGCTCCTGGGTCCCCGTGCGCCAACAGGGCGGCCCGGCGCGGGTGTGGACGGCGGCCTGCCCAGGGAGCCCCGCTTCTGAACGTCTCGGGAGCCTTGACGTTGCCTTTCTGGTCCTCGAGGCTCACCAGAGAGCACCGCCAAGACGCCCTGTGGCCCTCGGAGTCCAGTCTGTCTGGTGGCCCCCGAGTCCAGCAGGGACATCGCCCCTGCTTCGGGAAAGCTGAATCAGATGGGCTGCTTGCTCTCCAGGAAAAGACGCTCCCAATCTGAAATCGGGGTGCCTCAGCCAGAGGTCAAAGGTGGGAAAGCACTGGGGGTGCAGTGGGAGGTCACCACTAGTGTCGCGGGAGCAGGCAGTGGCCAAACCGTCTCCCGGGCCCCCCAAGCCAGGGGCCGCCGGAGGCCGAATGAGGGTCATGGGTGTGAGAAGCCCACTGACAGGGACGCACACGCGGCCGGCCTCCAGAGGGGGACACCTGCCTGGAAGGGGTACGGGGCCTGGCCCAGCGTCTTTGGGCAAAAATGGCCACTTGACTGCTGACATGCCTCCACCGTTACCTGGGCCACCCCAGGGGAAACGGGCACCGCCCCAGGCGCGGGGACAGGCACAGAGGGGCCCCGCGAAGCCCTGTTGAGCCACAGGCACAGTCCTCTGACCGGACAAGGCGGGTGCACGGCGGAGTCTCCCGGCTGGACTGCAGTTGGGGCAGGCAGGTGGCTCCTGGGGTCACCCCACCCTGTCCGGCCCCCCCCAGGCAGTCTGGATCCCCAGGGTCCCCTTCGTGCGGTGACACCTCTGGGCTGCCCGCCAGATGCCAGGGAGCTCGTCCACACTCTCGGTCCCCCAGGGGCCCGGCAGGTGGGACTCGCGGGATCCGAGCGGGAGAGCGGAGGGCAGCTGGTGGGTGGCGGAGATGGGGTTTGAGCCCAGGCCGGGCTGGCACACGTCTGGGCTCCTAACTGCCCGCCGCACGCGGGGGGCCGCCCGCACATCCCTGAATCCGGGCTTCACGCGGCTGCGTTCATAGAGCACTTGCCCACACAGACCGTGAGCACCGAGGAGGCAGGACAGGGCCGAGGGGGCACCCTGACTGTTATGGGCACTGAACAAATGAGTGAGCGAATGGACAAATGAATGAAGCGGCTTCGGAGGACAGTGGTCACCCGTGCGCGGGCGTGGCGAGGTCGACATGTGCCGTGGGCCCATTTCACCAAATCAAGACGCCTGCGGGGAGCCGGCTGGGGCCCCGGGATCAACGTCCCAGCCTGGGGCTGGGCCTGGGGGAGACGCCAAGAAGGGGGCCCCGCAAGCCCCGCACACACGGCTCCCTTGAATTTTCTGTGCCGCGTGGCTGTGCGGGAATGAGCCACTTGGGGAGCCGTGCTCCCCGAGAAAGCCGTGTTTGGCCCCGTGCCTGGCAGGGGCGCTTCTGTTTCGATGAGTAAACTCTGTCCTATAAAAGGCTGATTGAACAATGTGCGTTTTATGGCCTGGGGACGTTTTATTTTTCCTGTGCAGGAACAGGGCAGGCTGCTGGGCTCGGAGCCCTCCCGTCCCCTCCCACCGCCTTGAATGAGCTCACAGACCCCCTTGAGCTCCAAGTAGGTGAATGGGCTCCTCTCTGGCCAGCTCTGCGGGGAACACAGGCCCAGGCGGAGGCACCCTCGGCCGCAGGGACGCAGGGCTGGACGAGGGAGGCCGGGGCCCCGCACCTCTCGGCCGGTACTGCTGTGCGGCCGCTGGCGTGTGACCAGCTTAGGGTCCGACACGCATCGTCTCCAGGCAGGGGTGACGGTGCCACATCCACCCACCTCTGTCCACGCGTGGCAGGGCCACGTCTACAGAGTGCATCCCCCGGGGGAGGACGGATGGGGGACACGTGGCCGAGTGCCAGGCAGCCCTTCTGAGCGCACGTGGGGAGGGGGTCCCTAGTCCCTCCAGAGTGGGAGTGGGTTCTGAACTAAAAGTCGATCCCATGCCGATGGAGAAAGGCAGGACACGATTTGGGGTGGGGTGGGGGGTGAATGGGGCAGCCATGACCTCCCCATGAGTGCTCCCCTCAAGGCAGCAGGCCCAGCAGCCTGCCCAGAGACTCGGGAACCGGCAGCGGGGTGCTGCATTTCCTACAGGCTAGGCTGCCTGTGTCCACTGTCGCCCGCAGCAAAAGCACCCCCAGGAAGGGTGGGGCGTGAGGGGCGGCGGGCGGTCTGGATGCGCGTGTCACGTCCCCACCGGCTCCCACCCCAGCGGAGTGGACTTCTTCAAGCACACCAGAGCACACGTGGGGAGAAGGCCGTTTGGCGGGGCTGTGACTGCTTTCTGGATGGTGCTGAGTGCCTCGGGGCCCCTATCCCGCAGCACCCGGCCTGCCCTTCTCCCACCGGGAGACTTCTTGGCCGCACAGAGGCCCTGCACGCACACCTCGCACCGACGGCGGCCGAGGTCAAACAGCCGGGGCAGCACCGAGAAGATAGAAGATAGACGATCCCGCCGCACGTTGAGGGCTCATAGATCCCCACCGCGCTGCTGGCTGGCTTTAGAAGGTGACAGGAACAACATTACGAAGCGAAATGAGGAGAGCAAGAAGAATGTAGCGCGAAGGCCAAAGAGCAGGGGCGCCGCGGGGGAGGGGAGGGGACGCGGCTCCGGGAACCTGGGTGCAATCTTTGCTCAAGCACAAGCGGGAGGCCGGGCCCGGTGCCGCTAACACAAACGCGCCTCCCTCCCCGGAAAATTGATTTGTCAACAACCAGAGACTCGTCCAAAGGCATCTCAAGGTTGTTGGGTTTTTCTTTAAAGGAAAGACCAAACCCGTGGGCAGCGCGCACGGTCGAGAAACGCGTTTTGGAAGCTGCCGGGGCTGCTGTGAGGGCCTCTCTGGGCTGACGGTCGGGAAATGTGGGCTTGGCGGCGGCCGAGGGGACGGCACGCAGTGGGCATTCTTGGCTAAGAATTCGTTTGGGAAAAAAAAAAAAATCAAAGTTGGTTTAAATCTCTGATGAGCTAAAAAAACTCCCTCCCACGAACCCAAGAAATGTGCATTTCCTCATTTGGGGTCACGTCGCTTGCCGAGCACAGGGAAGGACCCTTGACCTGACCCCAATGTGGAAAGTGGTTCCCGGGCGGGCGGGCCCCGCGGCGTAACCCTGGGGAACGGGGCCACCGCGGGGCCTCCAGATGGGATGCCTGGGCAGGGACCCGCTCCCCTCCACCCTGCAGACACCCGCCAGGCCCCCTTTCAGAAGTGAGCCTCACCTCACCCTTCACCTCCAAAGGCCGGGCCGGGCGTGCAGAACCCCCAGCGTGGGCTCGGCGTCCCCCTGCGAGCACGTGGCCCTGGGCTGACAGCCACTGTCACTCAGATTTCGGTTTTTCCCTTTCCTTCTTTTTGTTTTGTTCTGTTTTTAAACTTTCATGGGAGGTGGATGGTACTGTGTTTCAAATTGCCAAATTCTATCACTTAATTGCGTCACTACTGGAAATTCCGAGGAGGGGTTCTCAGTTTTCGCAGAAAACTCCAGGCGCGGCCTCACTTCTGCACATCTTTTGCCTAATTAACAGCATACTCCAGAAAAATAAATAAATAAATAAATAAATAAATAGGGCAAGCACCGCCAGATGAAGCCAGGAATCTTTCCTTAGCTCGGAAAGGAAGTCTCCAGAGGGGAGGCGCTTGGTAAAAGCCCCACCCTCGGGGTCTCAGGTGGGGGCGGCCCCCCCAGGGGAGGGTCTGCTCTGCCGGCCCTGGTTGGTACCGCCGTCCGGGGTGCCTTCTGCTCCCAAACAGGACCGGGGTCCAGACGGGAGCCCGCCCCGGGGCAAGCAGGTCGGGCAGGGGCCCGGCGGGAGGAAACACAGGCCGGGCTCTGGCTCCAGACGTTTCTGTGCCGAGGGGGTGCGGGGCCCGGGGCCCGCGGACTCGTCTGGCCGGAGCGGGCCTCGGCCTGGGGGGGAGAGCCGGAGCCCTCACACGGGACAGGAAGTGCAGGGTGACCAACCCCAGGCCGGAGGCCGCCGAGCCAGGGCGTCAGAACCCACGACGCCGGAGTCCAGGCCGCCCGCCCCGGCCGGAGACCCTGCACGCGGACGGACGCTGCCCGGTCACCGAGACTTCCTCGTGCACCCGTGCGCCCTGAGCACAGCTCCACTTCCGGGGTGCAGAAGCAGAAAGGCACCCGGCGGGAGGCGACCGCACAGTCGTGCCAGGCCACCGCGGCCTTCCGGGGCGCCCTGAACGCATAGGAGGCTTCGGGGCCAGCAGGTTTGCTGTCGGGTGCGGACAGCCGCAGGGCCCCAGAGCAGCTGACCCGGCAGTCAGCCCGCGTGTATGGACTGCAAGTCTCAGGACCGGACATGCTCCTGGGACTCAAGAAGCTTGGGGCAGGCAGGCGCCCCTGGAGCCCCCGAAAACCTAGGGGGGACGTCCCGACCG
The DNA here is from genome assembly GCF_023721935.1 of Panthera uncia. Taxonomy (NCBI): domain Eukaryota; kingdom Metazoa; phylum Chordata; class Mammalia; order Carnivora; family Felidae; genus Panthera; species Panthera uncia. Next base: position 102,994,593 of record NW_026057585.1, read on the forward strand.
AGGGCTTCCTGCCGGCTCTGTGAACCGGGCAGGCCGCCCCAGGCTCCCGCAGACGACCGGCCAGGGCCCCTTCCACGGCTCCAGGAGGACAGTTGGTGTGGGCGCACAAGCCAGCCCGTTCTTGATTCAACCACAACCCTCCAGGATCCCCCGTGTCTCAGTGGACACTGAACTGGGAAAGGCAGGGGCAGCCGGTCGCACAGGCTGGGGGCGGGGGGGCGGGGTTCCTCGGGCGTCTGCCTGAACCCGGAGCCTGGACTGCTGGCCCGGCAGCCAGCCTGTGAGCACAGACGGCACCCTTGGACGTAGGGTCAGGACGGACGCACTTCCCTGGGCGGAACGTCCAGCTCTTGCCCCGGGGCGGCTCTTCCCTCCTCCCCCCTCCTCCCCCCTCCCACCGCAGTTTAGAGCCACGTCCAGGGAGTTGGACCTGACCCATCCATGGTCCTCCCAGACTCTGCTGGGCAGCCAGGTGAAGCTTCGTCCTTGGGCTGCAGGACGATTCGGACCCCATGAGGCAGAGAACCCCGTCACCGCGGTTCGAGAAGAACAGGGCCCGCCAAGACGGTGCACGGCCCGTTCGTGTCCTCGTCTCTTCCAGGCCACGGTGCTGCCCGCACGTGCTCGGTTTGTGCTCACGTTCTGCCTGCTCTTGGACAGGGCCAGTGGCGGGTCCCGGGCACCAGCCCCCAGAACAGCGAGACGCGCTCCTGTCCACGGACAAGGACAGGAACGAACTGGGGACTGAGGGGGGCAGGAAAGGGGGCCCGGATGCCCCGTGGAAGCAAACCCCAAGCGCGCCAAAGCCTGGCCAGCAGCCGCGCCCGGCGTGCGTGGATACACCTGGCACTTCCCGCCTGCGGCTCGCAGACGGGCACCCAAGAACTGCCAGCCTCCCCGCCTGGCCTCCCCACGGCAGCGGAAGCCCACGGGACGCCCCCAAGCAGCCCGGTCTGGGAAGCAAGACACCGCCCAGGTCTCTCCAGACTTCGTGTTTCCTAAGCGGGCAGGAGCCCCGGGTATCGGCAACGGCAGACGCAGCCGGGACTCAAATTCTCAAGAGCAAAGGCAGAGCGGACGGTGCCTCCCTGGCTCAAATGTCCCGGGCCAGCGGCCTCCACTCTGGGCCCGCACCTCAAATTTCGGCGACGGAGCGGCCACAGAAAGCATCCCGCTTTATCGGTGGCCTGCGGGAGCTCTATATCACCGTGGCCTCTCACCCCGACATTCCACGCCTCCCAGGGGGGCAGATAATCCCACAAAGGGCCTCATGCCAGAGTCCCCACGCTTTCTCCAATGCTGAGAGCTTTGACTTCGTCAGCACTGGTTCGCGGGAATCTCCTTACTGGGCCCCAGGGTTCAGATCGAATGTCCCTTTGAAAGGGCCAGAGGGGACCCTGTGCCCCTGCTCCTGTGTCTGCATGACACCAGATCCAGCCCGTCCCCTGGTGCTTTTGGAGGCCACCGCCTGTCCCACCCTAGAGGCAAAGGCCCCCGACACCCCCAGGGCCCTCGAGGGCCGCCGTCCCTGACGAGGGAGGAGGGAAGGGCCTGTCCCCTGGCCCAGAAGATGCCAACACCCTTTGTCCTGCAGGGTCCCACGGACTAGTGCTTGGACTCTAGGCTGTACCAGCCTCCCTCTCCTCCTGACCCAGCGGCAGCTCCCTGCAGGAGGGTCCGTCCCTTCACTCACCCAAAACGTGCTCTGCTCGGATATCTACATGCACACCCAAAAAGTGTGCGTGTGTGTGTTCCTGCACAAGTGTGTGTGCGTGTGTGTATTTCTGCATGCATGTGTGTGTCTGTGTTCCTGCACACACGTGTGCACTCACGTGTGTGTCAGTGCACGCACAAACTGATTACAGGAAAGCCCCGTTATCCTGTGGTCCCCTGAGCAAGTCCTAAGTTCGTCCCTCTGGATGTGCAAAGACACTCCAAAGCAGAACGTCAGGTGGATGACAGGGAGAGAGAAGCGGTTGCCCTCCTTTGAGGTTTGGGACCTGCCACTCGGCGCCCCAAAGTCCTCTGGCAGAAAGCTAAGCAAAAGACCCCCAAAGTCAGGGCTCACGACAGACCCTCGCCCCTTCCCCGGCAGTGTCCTGTCGGACCCTGGCAGCGTGGCTCCCCACGGTCCCTGACTCCTCTCCTCCTGGGAACTTGGGGGACAGGGGTCCCCAAATCCAGTGAAGACACCTGCGGGGGTCCCACTGAGCACAGCTGCCCGAGGCAGCCCGGACAGTCAGCGGCTCGCGGACGGTGGGCACAGCTCCTCGGGCCAGGTGCGTCCACCCAGGACCAGAGCCCTCTGCCCGCTTCCCTCACTCTCCACTCACCACAACATCATTTCAGATGAGCTTTCTAATCCGTAGGCCATGTCCGGAGGCTCCTTCGCCCCGCACATTCCCACACATCTGCCCTCAGGCAGGTGCAAGAAAGTTCCAGAAACCCCAAACAGCCGCCGACAAAGACATCATAGCAATGATAATGCCACGTTCACGGGCCCCCCCATACACCATCCCAGCCTTCTGCCTCTTGCCCCGGGTCCCGTCTGAGCCGCTCAGGTGAGCATCCTGCCCCGAGAGGAGGGGAGAGGCGTGGGGCTCACCCCCACTGAACGCGCACCAGGAATGTCATCCTCCCAGCCAGTCCGGCCCTTCTCGTGGCTCGGAAGGGACAGAGGCGGCCCGGGACCCCCACGTCTGCCTCACTGGGTCCTGGAGAAATTCCCCGGCCCTGCAAGGCGGGCTGGACACGTCGGGGGTAGAGGGCACTCGGCACCGCCCTCGGCCCGTGCTCTGTCCGGACCCCGCAGAGACGGGATGGGTCAGGACCCAGGAGCTGACCTGCGGGTGCAAGGGTGCCGTGATTGTGACCAGGGTGTGTCCCCCAGTCCAGCCCCGATAAGGGTGCAGGATGCTTCCGGGGGGCCCCCTGCTCAGCTTCTCTAAAACTAAACTCACCCTTGGCCATGTCCTCCTGAGGGGACTGTCCTTGGAGCCCAGCACGTTGGGGCCCAGTCGCCCTCAGGGGTCTGACTTATCAGCAGGTGTCCCGTCTCCCTCCGCCTCGGCCAAGGGAGACCCCAGATGGAGGGTCAGGCTGGCCTGGAGGGGCCCTTGCTGGACAGACAGGGGGCATGCGAGGGGCAGGACATCACCCCCGCAGCACTCCCTGAGACCACCCTGACCGCCTTCCCTCCGCCGGGGCCGCAGGGACCCTGGGGCCAGCCCTCCGACCCAGGCACCAGGCAGCAGCACTCTGCTAGCAGGAGGCCCATCAAGTTCCTCTGCTTTGCCCAAGGTCAGCTGACATGACGGAGCCACTCATGCCATTTGGGATTTGGGAAGCGAACGCCAAGACCGGGAGCAGGCGGCCCTCAGGTCCCAGGCGCCCGGTGGTGTCGCTCACGGGAGCATCCACCACCGCTCCTGGGGCGCCGTGGCCCCATCGCCCCAGCCCTGCCTGCTGAAGGCCTCTGCCTCTGCGCCGGGCAGGTGGGCAGGGGGGCGGGGAGGGGGGTGCTCGGCTTGGTTTTGCTTTCACAGGTTCGGTGAGCGTCCCGGGCTTCGACGGGAGAAGGCATCGTGGCCCCTGGGTGGCCCTCCTGGCCCCGGCGGTGCCCCTCCCATGCGCCCTGTGGTGGGGGCCAGCAAGGCGGGTGCGGGTCCCCAGGAGGTCCCGGTGTCCCGCCACTGCGGGCCTCGCCAAGTTGTCTGTGGGTCACTTCCCCGCATGCCCCCTGCCCCCCCTCCCCCCCGGCCAGCCACGGACACTGCAGGCGAGGCCGAGGATTATTCCAGGGCCTGGCGAATGAGGAGTCGGGGTTCTTTGTCAGAGAGGTCGGGCTGCGCCCCTCCCCGCCCAGCCCTCTCCCTCACGGTGCCAGGCGGAGTCTGGGGGTCGAGGAGCGGCTCCCGAGGGGCACCTAGGACCCGGCCGGGGCAATGGGCTTCTCACCCTCGTGGCCACGGCCCCTCCCCTTCGAACGCGGGCACAATGTCAGCATCAGGGGGCAACCTAAAACCCCCGTGAGGGAGCTCTTGGGTTGCAGCGAAGAATGACCCCTCTCCAGGCTGCCAGCCGCGGGGGCCACGCGGTGCGGCCCAGACGGGCCTCGGACCAAGGCCGCCACTGTAATTAGCAGAGGAGATTCAATAACAAACAGCTTTGAGCGGCTTTATCTAACCTTTGGAAGGTAAGATTAACACCTTCGATGGAGAGAAAGTTAAGACTCCGGGGCCCCTTTGCTTTGTGGTTCGGACTCCCAGCCGAGAAACGAGAGCCCCTCCTGGGCCGTCTCTCTACCCCCGGGGCTTCTGAGGACTTCTTTCCAACGGCCCCGGGTAGTGCTTTTGTTCCCCCCGCGAGTGTGCCGGCACCGAACCGCACCGTCCCGTTCCCCAGGACGCGCGCACACACACACATACACACACACACGCACCGGCTCCTCGAACACGGCTGAGGGCTCCCCGCGTCCAGACGGGAGCCCCCCCACCTCGCCGGCTGTTGTCAGAGATGCCGCGTCTCCACAGGCCCGGTGGAGACACGAAGAGTCCCCCCTTGTCCCCGACTGGCTCGTTGCTGCCCAGATTTCGCTGGCCCGGAAGAAGACGTCGACCACGCTCCTCGGAACAGAAACCCCTGATCCGTCCACCCCGTCGGAAGGAGGGCTGGCCCCGCCGAGGCTCGCCGCCCGCTCGGGCTGCTGACCCGTGTTTCAGAGCACGGACCGTCCGCAGAGCCGCCGACTGGACTTCGGAGCTCTGAGGACAGCACGCGGCCTAGCTTAGCGGGTCTTATTTCCAAAGTACCGTCAAATCACTTCCAGGGAAAAAATCGATCTGTCTCTGACAGCTTTCCTCCTGCTAACGTGATAAATAAATAATCAGCCACCTCGTTGGGCTGTTTCATTAAAGAAAGGGATGGCTGGATGGGCCGAGGCGGAGGACCGATCGGAAGGCAGAGTCCGGCTGGAGCCCCCCACGTTTTATGACACCATTTGTATTTTGTCAGTCACTGGCTTCACGCTCGGCCCGGGCCGGGAACTGAATGCGCCATTCAGAGAGGCACTCACGGGAGTGTTATTGCAATTGAATATTTTCGCACACAGACACATCATTATCTCGGAACCTGACACTGTGGCACAATTCTGTGATTTTTCGAGAGGCCCTAATTTTTCCAAATGTGAGCGCCAGGGCCCGGGATTATCCAAACACCTCCTGCTCCTCTTTGTTTCTTCCGAGGGGTTGTAAACGTGCGGGGAAGTGCCCCCAGATTGCCTGCGCTCCACCTTTGAACTTCTCCGTTCCCTTCCCTTCTCCCACAACGGCCAGCTGCGGACGGCGCTGGGCCCGGCCGCCACAGCCACGGTTCCAGACACGGCGGAGAACTGAGCAGCGCGGGGGGGGGGGGGGGGGGGGGGGGGAGCCTCCGTGCACAGCACAAGTGGGCAGGGACAGGACAACATCACTGACAAAACAGAAAGAACAGCCTGAGGGTGAGTCTCGCTCAGACATGAGACCCACGCTCGGACACAGGCGCACACGCACGGAGCACCTGCTCGGTAGAAATGTCTGCGCGCTCCGGGGCCATCTCCGCACACAGACCAGATGAAGGGGCTGTGCCGGGGGCCGCGTCTCCTGCCGCCAGCCGCGGCTCCGGCCGACAGAAACGCCCCCCGGTTTTCAGGCGGTTCAAGAATGCACTGACTTTCCCAGGGATAAGAGCTGGGAGGGCTTTGCAAGGACAGCCAGGTCCCCCCAGGGAAGCATCTTGGCATACACGGGCGGCAGTCTCCAGGAAGGGGGCCCAGCCGTGGACACGCGCGCCGCACCCCGTGCTGGTCGCTACAGCCTAAAGCAGCCCATAAACTCCCATCCGAAAGGGACCCCGGGGGCCTTCCGGCAGCATGGTGCCCTCCTCTGAGCTGACGGACGGACGCCCCAGAAACAGGGCCCGGGACCGCTCGGGATTTAACCCTGACGACAGCAGCATCTCGGGGCCGGGCCAGCAGGGGTGACCGACAGCCACTTGCGAACCCGCCGGCTAGAAACGCTGGCCAGCTCAGCACAGGCCAGAGATGCTGGTTTGCAACGCAGCAAAGACCTAAGCGTATGGCTCTCCCGGGACCGAGGGAGAGAACGGGCCGCCTGGTAACAACGTGAAGTCTGGGGAAATGGCCTGAGTCTGCACCTGCACCTGACCTGACCAGGAGCGCCGTCTGAGGGCCCTGCGGCCGGGAGGGGGGAGGCGTGGGGCACGCACGAGGGTCGGCGCCCTGCGCTTGCCCGCGGCGGGCAGGGCTCCCCTGTGTTCACCGTTTGGGCTCCTCCGGTGAGCGTAATTTCCAGTCTTTGTTTAAATGCTTTATGGACCGATGTGGCCGGGCCTCCCCGATGAGGCTGTTACAGCCCATTGAGCAGATACAAATGTCTGAGCGCCTTTAAATGCGTGCCCCTTTCCCTCGGAGACGCAGCCAGAAGGGGCAATGGCAGTCTGTTCTGTAAATCCATATTTCGGTGTGATATCGACCGCCAGCTTCTGAATTTAGATACGGGGATCAAACTGTGTCACAGGAAAGGGTTCTCAGCCGTAGCAAGTCCCCATTCATCACGCGTCCACCCAGGCACCTCCTCTCCGTGCCCGAGTGTTGGAGGTGCCCTGCCCACCGTGGGTGCCAGAGAAGCCCCACGCGTTCCAAGAGAGCCACTGAATTTAAAACAGAGACACACAGAAGCAAAGGCAGACGAGCAACGCTCCTCTCCGGGCATCTCTCCCTCGTGTCCCCTCCTTCTGGCCTTTTTAATCTGAAATAGAGTCACTAGTCGGCTCCCGCGTGGACGCCAGGCCAGGGACGCCCGAGAGGGTTTGCCTCCGGACGCGCTGAGGCTGGGGGCAGCCTGTTGGTCTGATCTGGCTTCCCCCCGGCCCCAACAGCTTGGACACGAGAGCCCAGACCCTGGGGCAGCGACCCGTGAGCCCCCAGACTCGTCACGCTGCCCAGAGCGTGGTGAACCGTGTGGCACTCAGAGCCCTGCACGCAGTAGGCCCAAGGACAGCGTGTTCCGCTCCAGGGCAGGAAGGAACAGACAGATGGAACCGAGCCCCCGAAACGCACAGAGGACCCTGAGCTCCTGCAAGAGCGGGGCGGGGGAGGGTGGGGGGCTCTAACGAGAGGAGAGCTGGCAGATGTCAGCAGCTGTTGGAACCCAGAGACTGCGTGAGGATAGGAAAGGTTTGGGAAGGCAGCGGGAGGGGGTGGCTGCCCTCGGTGCAGGCTGCAGGTCAGAGGGGCCAGATGAGACCCCGGCACCCGAGCTTCCCAGTTTGAGAATAAAGACAAGCTGAGGATCTCGTCCATGTGTTTTATTTCATGGCCGAGCCGTGCGCAAGAACCAAAGCGGACCTTTGCTGGCGCAGAGCAGACCTCTGGGTGCTAGGGCTTTGCACCCTCGGCCTGACTGGCACACACGTGTGCAGGCCTGCACGCCCCCACCGCTCCCCCCGCCGTGGGCCCCCCGGGTGACCCTCGGGAAGGCTCGGGAGCCTGGGGACCAACAAAGCGTCTCCCCAGGCAGACGCGGGGGACGAAACCCAAGCTCTGACTGCCGGTCTGAACGGACTATGAATTCTGCCTCACTCTCTGCCTGGCTCCAGGATCCTCCCCCCTCCAAACCCCATGCTGGACCCTTCCAGAACCTTCCAAGCAGCTCGAGGCTGGGGGACAAGTAAGACGCAGGTGCACACAGGTATTTGTGGGGGCTGGAGGGTGAGCAGGCAGGCCCCGCACCCCTGCCTCGGCTCAGGCGGAGACAGTAAGGGGGGAGGATAGGGCGCAGCAAGGTCGGGAGCCACGCTGGCAGCAAGGGCAGGGCGTGGGAATCGGGAGTGGGGCACCCACGGTATGAAGCCAGGTCTCTGGGGCCAGGACAGGAAGCCCCCAGCCTGCCCCACAGCGGCCTCAAGTGCAGCGTCCACGTCCGAGGCTTGATATTTGCAGGAAGCATTCGGCTTTGTTATTCTTTTTCAAGTAGGAAAGTAGACAAAGCCATTCACTTCTCTACCAGGTAGCACCTCGAATGGAAAGAGAACGGCCTGAGGGCACACGCTGGGTAGGCGGAGGTCACGTCAGCGGGACTGGTCCCCAGAATTGGGATCTGGGGACACCTGGCTGTGGTGCGCCCCACCCAGCCCCAGGGGCCACATCCCTGAGGAGCAGGAGGGGGCTCCAGACCTAAGGACGCCGTGCCTGTGTCCCTGTCAATGTCCTCCCATCACCCACACCGGAATCCATTAGAAAACAGAAATGTGTCCAAAGTAAACCCATCCAGGTGAGTCAGGAGGCCAAGGAGTAGGGCCAGGGGTTAGCCCTCCATGTGGCCAGAAAAGCCCAAGGACGTCTCCAGGAATTCCCCGAGAATCCACTTGGAAGGCCTGGGCACCCCTCACATGCCCCCGGGGCACTGCCTGGGCCTGGGGAGGAAGGCCCTCTGGAAGGAGCCCAAGGCGAGGCTGAGCCCGCCTCCTTCCCTCCCCACCTCCACGCTGGGAAAAGCCCACCTCGAAGCTCACCTGAGAGCCAGGAGCCACCGAGGAGCCCTGTTCCCCACCACCCTGCGCCCAGGTCCGTCCCCCCCCGTCACCTGCCATGCCACCTGCGGGGTCAGCTCGGGCTGGGCACGGACGCCCGCGGACACTGCCGACCCCACACACAGCCCATGCTCCGGGGGCGCACCCCCGTCCCGAGAAGCAGCAGGGGTCTGGTGAATTGTGCGGAAAAGCCTCACCTCGGGCTCAGAAAGCACGTGTGTGAGGGTCACCGATCCTCTCTCTTTCCCGCGCGGGGGTTCACAGGGGAGCACAACGGAAGCTGCTCCTGGCTTCCCCAGGCTTGAGCGGGAACACCGCCGTCTCTGGGGGGAAGGGTTCGCTCCCACGCCTGTAAAACCCTGAAGCCAGGTGTGTTTCTGGGTCCGTCCGCCCACCGGGGGTCGGGGGGGGGGGCGGGAAGGTCTGCGGCGCCAGCCTCGGGGTCCCCTCTGGCCCCAGACGGATTTCAGAGGGGTCTCGCTACGCGTGACGGTCCACGTCAACACCGGGGTCGGACCAGCACAGAAGAAGAGGCGAGACCCCACATCACCAGGCTTGTTTAAGGACGGGCCCCACCGTCTCCACCCTGAAAGATGAGTGTTTGGGGTTGGAAAGGGCCCGGGCGTCGGTAAGCAAAACGGACAGGGATGATGCAGGGCCTTCTACAGAGGAGAGAAAATATTCACCAGGACCCAGCCATGTTCTAAAATGATTATAAATTATTTTAACAGTGCCTTTGCAAAGGGTTATAAAAACAGCCATAATATATTTTTTTCCTTAGATTCTAGAATTACCAGTGTGACAGCTAATGCAATAATGATTTGTTTCAAATGCCAGTGTTTAAGCTGTATAAAGCTGATTTTATACATTTTTCCAGTAGGCCGCATTGTAGTTAATGAAATTAAACACTCCAATCGCATTTGTCCCCAGGGGACGAGGAACTGTACACACCACTGGTTTATTTTTTTATTAAAATAAATTGCAGCCAGCAAGATGGACTTAATTGCATACAGAATTGAAAAAGAAACATTCCATTGATATAATTAAGCCAATTTTCATGGACAGAAATAGTTATAGTGGATATAAAATAAGCAAACCCTTCACCAGAATCTGACTTCCCTCCTCTTTTGCACAGAATGTTAACTATTAAACAAATATGTATCTCGGAGCCGAGGCACCGCTCTCTCGGAGCTCCAGGGCACTGTTCCGGAGTCTTGGGAGAGGCCGGCCAGGCGGGCCAGCCAAGGATGTGATGGCAGAAAACCCAACACAGAGAGTGGTAGGGCAGGAAGAGGCCTCCCTCGTCGCGCGGGGGGCCCACAAAAGCTTCGGAGCACCGGCCGGCCCGGAATGGGTACCATGGCCCAGTGGGTAGCCCGTGAGGCGCCCAGGCTTAAGCAGCAGCGGCCGATTCCGGGCTGGACCTCCAGCTACAGCTCCCAGTTCCTCCCACCCAGTGGCTGAGGTCCACACAGCAGCGGGCTCCACCTCTCCCTGATTGCCTTGGGGGAGGGGCAGTGATTATGTCCCTCCAGATTTGGGGTGGCAGCGGGAGGGTGAGCAGGCAGCCCCCACACCTCCGGCCTCTGCCTCGGCGGAAGGCAGCACCTAGAGGGTGTCGGCACTTCTATTCTGCACCTGCCCTGGGGAGAGGACTCCGGGCCCCGGGGGCCGGAAAAGCCCAGGGCGAGCGTCCTGCGCAGCCTAGGGAAGAGTCCAGACCCGGGCAAAGAGAACCGGGCCTGGAGGAGGCTGATGACACAGCCAGCCAGCTGCATTCACAAGCGGGAAGGACACCGATGTCGTATTTGCCGTTAAAGACCAGACCTGTTATAGGCTGAGCACTGGCCTTGGGAGAAGGCTTAAACCTTGAGACAGTTAAAAAAAAAAAAAATCCTGTGGAATCAAGTGCAGCCTGCAGGACCCTAAGGAAGGGGGCGGGGAGGGGGTGTGAAACAAGAAAGCTTGGGGAGCTTTGCCTAAGTGGCATTCAATTTCATCCCTAACTTGCTGTGTGCCTTTGAATGGGCTAGTTGACCTCTCTGTGTTTGGGAGTTTTTACCACGAAAAGTGGTGCCCACGAGGCCGAAATCCCTCCTCCCCGGGTCAGTGAGAGGAAGTGGGGTCACGCCCAGTAAGCGGACCAAGAGCGCCTTTCAGGGATCCTGGACCCTCCCCTGTGTCTGGAGGCTGCGGCTGCGGCAGGGACCGGGGCATCGGCTCAGGCCGCACGTCCTTCTGGGCCTCCCGGGGCAGGTGCTGGGGCGAATGCCCGAGGAGGGGGGGTGGGGACCAATGGGCCACCCTGGGCGGAGCTGGAGGAAGCATCCCGGGAAGGCAGGGTTGACGGATCCGCAAAGCCAGACCTCCACCCTGCGCTTACGCATCTCAGCATCTCCCCCCTCCCCACACGGCCCGACAGACACCCGCTTGAAGTGCTCTCTGAGACTCTGCGTGCCCAGATCCGCAAAGCCACCTCGACGGGGACGCGGGTCTGCCCCCCACAGCGTCGGGGTCAGGGTCAAGACTCAGGGAGTTCAGGCGCAGAGCCGCCCTCCTCCATCCAGGAAACTGAGAGGTGGGGACCCTCGGACCCGACCTCGGCCCTGGAGGAGGAGGGCACTGCTCCCGCGAGCTGGGCTGGGGCGAGGCGCGCCCCGGCCGCTGCTGCCGCCAGGAAGCCGGCTGCGCTGTGTAGACGGCAGCGCCGTTCGCCCCGCTCGGTAGTTTGCCGGGACTTTGTGAGCGCAGAGGACAGGGGACTTCGGCAACCATCCGCTCGGCCTGGGGTCCCCAAGGCCCCGCGGCCGGGCCAGCCCGCGCTAGTCTGCAGCCCTCGCGCCTGTGACCGCCGCCGTACCGCGCGGCAAGGCCCAGGTCTCCTGTCCCTTCGCCAAGTTTCCTTCCCGCAGGGGGACAGCGCCCAGGCTGTCCCTTGTCCTCCCGCGCCCGCTGCTCGAGCTGTGGCGTCCAAGACTTGTTACACGGGTTTGATTCAAAACCTGATAAATTGTCTCTAACGCCATTTGAAATTTTTAAACGAAATTATTCAAAAGATTTTTAATCCTGGATAATTTTTGTTGAAACTCTAATTATACATCACCTTAATTACCAGCCCCAGCCCCCCAAGGATCCCTAATTGCCTCCTAATTGAATAAAACAGGGGGCTAATAGAGCCCACAACCGCCCTGCGAGCTGGTGGCCTCCCCCTGGGGGCCCGGTGGGGGGAGCCTCTGGCTGGCCCCACCGCCAGCACCGGGCCTCGGGACCAGCTCCCCAGCTCCGAGCTGTGCCCAGAAGGGGAGCTCAGGGCGCTCGGGGCCATGGGGCCTGAGGGTTGGAGGCCCAGCCCGCACCTGCTCCAGACCTGCAGCCGACCAGGAGGTTGCAGGGAGGCCTGGTGGGGACCTCAGGGCACATGCAGTGCCCTTCCCCTGGGAGCCCGCTCAGGGGTCACTCAACGCCCAGCACTTGGCCTCCGCCCACCCCCTCCCCCCACAGGCCTGGGCGCCCTGGCACACCCGCAGGGCCAGTGTGGAAGCCGGAGCCCGAAGGCACCCGGTGCGCGCACTGCCGCGGGGCACCTGGCCTTGGCCGCCAGCCCTGCACCCCGCCCCTCCACGGCAGCCTCCGCGTTTTCGCCCGAAGCGGGGCGACAAGCTGCACTCCGGCCGGACATTTCCCAGCACTGCTGCCCTTGCAGGCGTCCAGACAGGAGGCCGCTGTCCTGGCTCCGGGGAGAGAGCACTGGTGGAAGGGGCAGACCTCCCCTGGCGGGCAGGCGGGGGGAGGGCAGGGCCCAGCGGGGCGGGAGCCTGGCCGCTGTGGCTGGGGACAAGGGGCTCAGCCTCCAGCCGCGCTCCCCTCACCCTGTGTCGCACACACACCTTCCTCACGCGCACCGCGCTGGAACTCACAGACGAGACGCGCCAAGTTGGGCGTCGGGCAGAGGCAGCGGGCCCCCCAGGTCGGCCCCAGGGGCTAGGCGGCGGGCGCCCGGGGGACACTAACCCCGGGCCCGGAATACGTGGGGTCTAGGAGTCTATCGCGCCCGTGGGGATCAGGTCTCAGGCGCCGCTCTAATGGGGGCCGCGGCGGCCGGACAGTCTCTGGGGACGCTTCTTCCCCTGCACGGGGTCCCCCAGCTGTGCTAGCAGGAGGTCAGGAGGGGGGCACCTTGGCTGGGTCGACCCCCACCTGTTCACCTGGCTCCCAACAGGGGCAGAAACACAAAGCTTTTGTTAGGCATTTCATTTTTAAACGTAGGGCAGGGACGCCTGAGATTCCCCGCAGGCCAGCGGTGCCCTGGCCAGCGAGAGGGCACTCTGGTGGACCGCCCCCCCCCCCACCCCCGGTCCCCACTCTGCCCGCAGCTGTCTGGGCTCACATCGAGGAGACGGTGAGCGCGTCAGTGGCCTCTGCCCTTGGAAAGCTCCATTCGGAGCCCCCGGCGTGGGCCCCAAAGGTGCTACCATAACTCAGTAAAGGTGCTACCAGCAGCCCCAGCAGGGGAGCCCCCTGGAGCGGGGTCCCGGGAAACACAAACGAAATCACGGCCCCCGACGCACCCTCTAAGGCAGCCCCCGCGCTCCGACTCAGGGACTGACGCTCGCTGACCAGGCTGTCCTTCCACGTGGCCTCAGGCACAGCCCAGCCCTGCACGCTGGCCTTATGACCATGACCCCTCGTTCCTCCCCCAGCCCCCCGACCCTGGCCGGGAGGTGGCTGAAGGTGTGTGGGGGGGGGGGGCGGCGCGGATTCTGTCGGCCGCCCTGGGGCTGCCCTGCTGCCTCACATTCAGGTAATGGAGTCAGGTCCCCAGGGACGTCCACATCTGCTTAAAATATTGTCCAGTGAAATGAAATTCCTCAGCGGATCCAGGGCCCTGTGTCAGGCAGGCAGCCGTGGCCCTGTGCCTGCCTCGGCCGCCTTCCTGAGGAGGGCCGAGAGGGGTTTCCAGTTCCTGCCCCAGTGTGGGCTCCAGCTGGGTCTGGGCCTGAGCCACGCGCTGTGCTGGGCTCTTCCTCACGAAGGACTCCCAGGAAGGGGGAACCTGGGCTCTGCCCTACCCTGGGGTCTGGTTCCCTGGCCTCAGGGCTAGGGACGCCGCGGGACGCTGCCAGGAACCCGTTCTGGGTCCTGAGGGGAGCGGGCAGCGCAGGCTTCCCCACCTGACAGAAGGGCTGGAGGCCAGATGGGTGGCCCGCAGGGGCGTGGGACGCTGGCTGTTCCCGGGGCTGCTCTGGGGGCACTGAGCCGGCCTCTCGCTTGGGGCGAAGGCCCAGGGAGAGCGCCGCGCTTTCCACTTTCTCGCTCAAAGCTTCGGCCCCTTCGAGAGCCCGAGGGGGCAGCTCGCAGCCCAGGGGCGAGACTCTGAGAAAGCCCGCTGCGCTCCCGCACAGACCCCAACCAGCACGGGAACACCCACACCCCATGGCCCACGGGCCCACAGGTAGTGCAGGCACATCCCTGGAGCACCAACCAGGAAACACTGGGGCCTTGTTCGCACCAAGAGGGGCCAGAGATCACAGGAGGTGGAGGAGGCCCAGGCTCTGAGCGCGGGGCAGGGGAGACGGGCTGGAAAGGGGAGCCTCGAGGAGGAGCCCCGCACAGCCCCGGGGGGGACTCCAGGGGCGCCCGGCAGAAGCAGGGAGCTGCTTTTCCCCCTGGCGGGCGGCGGGTGCCTGGCCTCCGGCCGGGCCGCCGGGGCGCAGTCCTGGGGAGCCGGGCCGCCCCAGTCGACGGAGCAGAACTTCTCTCGAAAAGTGTGGGCAGTTTCTGGCCCACCAAGGCTCGTGCTCAGGGGCTCAGCCGCCGCGCGGTGAGGCTCGGCCTGGGCCGGGTCGGCCTGGGTCAGGCCGGAGAGCAGCGCGCTGGACGACCTGGTGGTCGGGCGGGGATCCCGAGGGGGAGCGGGCCGGGCGCCCCTGCCGCGGGTGGGCGGGCGGCCGGCGGCGGAGGGGGCGGCGGGAGCAGGCGGCGCCGGGTCCTCTCCGCGCGGCGCTCGCCGCTTCGCTGCAGCCGGGCCTCGGCCGGGCTTCGGG
>NW_026057585.1:103009625-103025073 GCF_023721935.1 Panthera uncia
CGCCCCGACGCGCACCCCTGGCCCGGGCGCCCCGGCCCCGCGGCCCGGACCCGGCGGCGCGGCGCGGCCGAGCGCGGGAGACTTACTTTTGGCCAGCTTCCTCGCCCTCGCCTTGGATCGCATGGTGCCGGCTCGCGGAATCTCTCTCCTCCTCCTCGAGTCCAGAAGCGGCTACACACTATCTTCATCTCCGCAGCATTGTCAGTTTGGACACCTTCGCACATGCGCACAGAGCACTCAATCTGACACCCCTCGCCGGGGCCAAAAAAACTTTGCAATGTATTCATCATCCTCATCGTCGCGCCGCCGTCGCCGCCGCCGCCTCGGCGCGGGATTGGGGGGCTCTCCTCGGCCTTCCCGGTTTTCAACCCCCTTATCCCCCCCCCCCCCCCCCCCCCCCCCCCCCCCCCTCCCTTTTCGGCGCAGCTCGGAACTGGCCCTTTAAGAAAACATTCTGTGCACGGCGCTCCCGCCCGGGGCCCGCACCCCGGACACTTTAAAAGGACCCAGGTGGCCCCGGAGGCGAGGTGACTACTCCCCCCACCCCCACCCTTCCCCTGCGCCGCGTCGCGCGGCTGCTCCCGCCCCGGCCCGGGCCGCGTCCGCGCCGCCACTTCCTAGAACGGGGGCCGCGCGCGCCGAGAGTTCGGACGCGGGTCTGGCTGGGTTGCTTCGTTTTGTTGCATTTTATTACCGATTAAAGAGCCTCGCGTTCGCCGCCGCCCCAGCCCGCTCCTGTCCCCGCGGCCCCCCGGCCCGGCCCGCCGTCGCCCGAGGGGGTGTCCGGGCCCCGCGCGCCGAACCCGGCTCCTCCGAAGCCCCCTCCGGGCCCCGCGCCCCCCTCGGGCCTGCCCGGCTCCCGCCCCTCCCCTCCGCCCCCCACCCCAGCGCCGCCGCTCCGGGCTTCGCGGCTCGAAAACAACAGCGGCGGCGCCGCCCGCTCCGCGCTCCGCCGCAGCCCCGGCGGGCGGGCGGGCGGCTGAAACTCGGACCCGCCGCCCTCGGTCCGCGCGGAACCGCCGAGAGCAGCGCGCCGGTCACCGGGGACGCAGCGCGGGGGCAGCCGTCCGAACCCCGGGGCGCCCCGGACCTCGCCGCCCTAGGGGCGCGCCCGCGCACTCCCGCCCCCGCCGGCCCCAGGTGAGTACCCGGCGGCGCGACCCCCGCCCCCCAGCCCGGGCCGGGCCACCTTCGGGGAAGGGGCCTCTCGCGGCCCAGGTGCGTCGCGGGCGGGAAAGGCCGGCGGAGCAGGTGGCAGGGAGCGGCCGGCCGGGCGGCCCTCCGACGCGGAGGGTCGGGCGGGATGTCCGGGCCAGGGGCCTGGTGGGGACAGTGAGAACTCCTCATTCGAGGGTATCTGGGATTCGAGAATGAAATGGGGGTGGGGGGGTGGGGTGGGGGGGAAGGAGGCGCTGACCCCGGCCCTTCCTCGGGCGGGAGCTCTGCCAGGCTGCAGGACCGGGAGCGGTCCCAGAGTCCGCCCAGCAGGGCAGAGGCCGAGCCTCGGATGCGGGTCTCCGCTGCGGCGGGTGGGCTCTCGCCCAGCCGCTCCCCATTTGTTGTGCAGCGAGGCCGGGGGCGCCTCCGCCGAGACCTGCGTTCCGAGCCTCACGGAAGAGAAGTGAACTCGCCGCCGTGGAACAGCTAACACCGAGACCCTGGGGTCCTAGCAGAGGCCCTCCGGCGGGCGAGCTCAACGGAGCAGGGCTTGGCAGGGGCAGAGGCGGGGATGAGCTGGGCCTCTGCGCCCCCGCGGCCCACAGCTGTCTCCCTGTCTGAATTCCAACGCCCACGGAGCTCCCCGGGCTTCGGGCTTCGGGGTGCCCCGTCTCGAGCCCCGCTTGCTGCCCCAGGCGGAGAAGGCACTCTCTTCCCTGCTCTGTTTCTCGCTGAAGGCAGCCTCTGCTGTTTCCGGCCACAGGTGAGTGTTGCCCCTCTCGGCGCCGCGGGGAGCTCACCGGCGGCCGGGTCCCCTTGCCTGCAGTCCGTCCCAGGGCCTGTCGCCCCCACCCCACACTCTCTCTGTCCCCACGGGCTGGGTGGAGAACTGCCGGGGCCGGGGGGAGGGGGTCCCTGGCCTGGCTGCCAGGCTCTGGGATCATGATGGGTGGTCCCCATGGGGGACTGGGGCCTTGCCGCAGCCCCTAGCAGGCTCCTAGCCCACTTCAGTCCCAGGGTAGGGGGTCACCCGGAGGGGAAGGAGGGCACCTGGAGCCCAGAGCCGGGAGCTATTCTATAACCCAGCCGAGGCGGCTCCAGCCCATGGACCTGACCTGTCTGGTGCCACTGGCCAAAGAGGACACAAGGTCACCCTCAGACCTCAGCATCCCAGGACCCCCTTTCCCCACGCCTGGAGCCTCCTTGCAAAGTTGGTGCCGAGGCCTGCGAAGCACTCTCACCTGCAGTTCTTCCCCCCACCTCCATCCCCCACCCCCAGTGCAGCTCAGGCCTCCTTTTCCCCTGCCCTGGAGGTGGCCAGCAGGCTCCAAGGTTAGGAAGGCCCAGCCTTCTTCTTGGGGCACCCCAGCTCACTCTGGCCATCTAGCTCAGCTCAGAAGGTGATTAAAATCTTCTGGGCCATGATGCTCTCTAGACTCTGGGGCTGTTACCCCTTCCAGGGTCTGGGGAAGGAGGACATGAGCGGCCTCCTCCCTGCCCTCCTCCAGGGCCCTGGGCTGGGGGTGGGGGTGGGGGCCGCAGCTCAGGGCCTGCCTGGGGAGAAGGAAGTAGGGGTCAGGAATGGCCAGGAGAGAGCCTAGCTGCTGGCACCCCCTGGTGCAGAGCGCTGGCTCCCATCCCCCAAGGGTTCTGCCTGGGCCGACCATCCTCAAGGCCATGGCCCTGGCCTGGCCGGGCCCTGCCCCCGCGTGGCCAGATTTAGAACCGAGAACAGGTCAGGCTTTGTAGAGTCCTGCAGAGAGAAAGGGCGAAGAAGGGGGGCTCAGAGGCCAGTCCAGATCCTAGCCCTGCCCTGCAGACATTTGGGGACGTGGGGGAACAGGTATGGGCCGGCGGGGGCCACTAGAAGAGGGGCAGTTTTCATTTTGTGGACACTAAACAGTCGGAGGGCAGTTTTCAAGGCAAGCCAAGCCAAGCGTCAGGGACTCTCGTGACCGATGCCGGGCACAGGGGACACGCACTGTAACGCGGGCTTCGGCCATGGGCCAAGGGGCCCAATGGTCAGAGGCTGGTGACGTGTGGGCTACAGGGACACACCCTTCAGGACCCAGCTTTGTTGCTTGGGTCCAGGGTCCTTGATAGAGGACTTTTCCCGCCAGTCTTTGCCACAGCCTGAAGTCCGGCTTTAGCCAGGAGCTCTGCCCACCAGGGCCTTTCCAACAAGCAGGGAGGTGTAGCTGGAAACCCAGGATCAGATGCACTCTTTCAGGAAAGGGCCCGATTTGAGAGGGTGAGCAAGCCAGTCCTCAGTGCTGTCGTAAGCAGCGAGCAGGGGGGTCTCCAACTCCGGGATGCCCCGAGAAGCCCAGGAGTGCCTCTCGCGTGCTCCCAGGGTTCACTCTGTCCTCGACTAGAGGGTCCCTTTGCTTGGCTAGGACCCGTGCTTCGTGCTAGCTCTTAAGGCCCGACTGCCGGAGAGCTCTGCGTTGTGATGTGTGTGCATCTGGAGTGCAGGGCCCTGGCCTCCTAGCCGGCACCCAGCCACCCGCCCAGGCCCTCGGGGCCCCAGGGAGCCCCACTGGGGCTGGGAGGCGGGACCGGGCAGGTGGATGGGCCCCGATTCTCACTGCTTCCCCGCTCCCTGTTTCTCTCTGCGCTCCTGAAACTTGGCCCTGGGCTTTCAGGCACTCAGCCTCGGGGCTCAATTGGATTCCCGGTCAGGTTTTGACCTCCAGTTCCTGCTCAGAAAAGCTCAGAGTCGCTTAACAGAATAAAAGCACGTCTCCCTCAGTTTACATACGGAACTGCCCCAAAGGGTCCAGACCACCAGTCCTTGCCCCACCCCCATCACGGGAACACTGAATCGGGCTGAGATGAGGGTCTCCCTCTCTGGGCACATCCTCCTGCCCCACATGGGGTGGAGACGTCTCCCAGACTTGAGCAGCAGAAGGCTTGGAGACCACTGGGATGCTGGAGGACCATCTGGTTTGATTCCCACTCTAGAGAAAACGGAGGTGGCACTCAGCAGGGGACTCAGCGGAGACCCAACGCAGAAGCCCGTCCAGTGCAGGGCCCAGAGCTAGCTGGAGCCTTTGGTCTAGGATGCTGGGGGTGTGGGGCACAGCCTCCGCGGTGTTTGTCCTCCTCCTGGTGCCTCAGCTCCGGCCGGGGCCACAGGAGCCTCCCAAAACTCTGGGGTTAATGTTGCAGGCCCCCTTTTGCCCTTCATCCCACCCCAAGGCCAGGGACACCAGCTGTGAGCCGGCTAATGTTAGGGGACAGAGGACACAGGTCCTGATCTCTGGCCCAGCAAGTTCGCCCGTGGAGTGGCAAGGCTGTTCCCTACGCGGCTCTCAGCGCAGGTCTCCCAGCGCACAGGCGGCCCCTTCTCTGGACTGGGTCCTGACTGTGTTGGGGCGCTGTCGGCCAGCGCTTCCCAGGAATGTGAGCCATGTACTCGATTTCCAACAAACCCCAGGTATTTGGAAGCCTACTTCCTCCCGAGGCAGGAGGACTGGGTCCCTTGCGGTCCGGCAGCCTCTTGGGAGGGTCCCTGGAGATTTCTCTGCCCTGGCTGGGACAACTATCCCTCAGGGGCACGGGCGCAGACGTCTGCGCATTTGCGGGGCGTAATCAGAAATTTGTCTTGTTTTGTTTTGTTTTTCATGCAAGAGATTGCAGCTGTGGGCCTAAACTCCCCAGCTGAGCTCCCTGGGGCGGAGTTCGGTCCCAGGACCCCTGGCCCAAACGGACTCTCTCCAGGGAGCACAGGAAGCCCCCAGATGCGGCTTCCTCCGCGGCGCGCACAGGGGGCCCGGCCGAGCGGCGGGTAAGCGGCCAGGCTCCCGCAGCTGCGCCCGGACTCCGGCTACCGCCGCGCGAGCCACAAACGGAATCGGCTTCCCTCGCCGTTTCTCTCCATCCCAGACCTTTCAAAATCCGCCAACGAATGTGGTTGCGGGTTCGCGCCGATCCCGAGCCCTGCGCTCACCCCGCGCCGCTTGGAGCGGGTACTTGGCGCCGCGCTCACCCCCGGGGCCGCCCGCCTGCGCGCCGGGAGCAGCTTCGTTGCACCGAGCGCCCGTGCCCAGCAGCGCCCAGAGCTCCGCGCGGCGGAGGTGGCGCGGTGGTGCCGCAGAACGCTGCCCGCGTGGACGCCGCCGCCTCCTCTTGCTCCCGGTTCCGGCCGAGCTCCGGCAGGGCCCGGGGAGCAACGAAAACCGCGAGCCGAGTCGCTTTCCCGGAGGCGGAACCCCGGGAACCTCTGGGTGGGCGCCCGCCCTCCGCTTCCCCCAAAGCCCCAGGGGCAAGGACAGTGACGCAGCGCCCGAATAACTGAGCAGACTCCCCAGGTCAGCTTGCGCCCCTTCACCTGTCGGCTTGCAAAGCCCCCTCCTTTCCGTCCTCTCCGCCGTGGTCCCCGCCCCCACAACAAGGACCCTCTTAGTTTGGAGACCAAATGTCGCCTTTGCTCCTGCGGGCTCGACACACCAGAGCTGTAACCTTGGAAAAGCTGCGATGGGTTTCTTCTTCCCGCCTCAGTTTCCCCATTTGTGAAGTGAGGCCAAATCCTGGGCCCCTCCCACAGGTTTCTGTGGGGCAGGTTAGAGAACTGATGGATGGAGCCCTCAGGCGGGGCTTGCGCACGCAGCCCACCCCTTGGGGCGCGTTTGCGCCAGGAGGCTCAGAGCTGGTGCCCAGGAGCCCAGGGTTGCCCTCGAGCAACTCTGGCCGGTCCTGCCTTGTGCATCCCAGCTGCGTCCCGGAACTGCCCTCCCCGGGGCTCCGTGCAGGTGGTGTGACGGCCCAGCTCGGTGGCCGGAGTCTCCTCTCTGCCCTTGCCTGGGTTTTGCTCGCCCGACCGTTCTCTTGGGTTCCTCGGGGCCAGGGTGCAAAGAGGCTTAACACGCCAGGGTCCAGCTCTTCTGGTGGTACCACCGGCACCCCAGGCCCCGCAGAGGGAGGGTCCTGGGGCTGCCAGGGAGCGAAGACCGGCGACAGGGGCCCGAGTCCCTGCTGAGTTCCCAAGGGGGACTACGCCCCCCCTCCCTCCTCCTCCCCTCGCTGCGGGTGCTGGGGAGATCCGGTGCGGCCAGAGCTGGAGTGTCCCTGCGGGCGCATCGGGGCGGGACCCTTAGGGCGTGCCCCTGCGGTGCTCTTCCCCGCTGAGTGGTGTCCGAAGGGCTGGGGCTGGGGAACCAAGGGGAGGGGGCATGGCCTGAGCCAAACTTCCAGACCACGCACTGCTCTGGGCGGGACTGCCGCCACTGCCGCCGCCGCCGCCGCCGGGGGAGCTGGGGAGGGGAACTGGGGCGACCAAGAAATGCTCAGGGGGACACTCCCTCCCCTACACCCCTTTGCTACTTCTAAACCATAATGGGGGTGGGAGGGGGTGGCTGGTGGAGACCAGGACCGCCTCTGGGGAAGGCAAAAATTGACCTCCCCTGCTGAGGACCCGGGAGGTGGATGGAATCAGTCATGAGTCCTCCCTCCCAGGACAGCGCCTCCTGCCCTTGCCCCGGGTGCTGGTGCCCTGACGCGGGGCTCTGGAAGGGAGCAGGACCCATGTCTGTCTCGGGTCTGGTGCCTGAAGCACAGGGCCTGCTGCTGTCCAGCTCCACTCCCCGACCCCCGCCCACCCTCCCCCTGCATCCCACCCCACCCCTGTCCTTGCCTCCTGCCTTCTGGAGGGAGCTCCTGTGAAGGAAGGGGGCCAGCCCCATGCCCCCTGCAGCTCAGGCAAGTCCACAGACCCCCCTGGCCTGGGGCAGGGTCCTGGCCTTGAGTGGCTCTCCATTCATGGGACAGACCTCCGCCCCCACTCCTCCAGAACAGCAGAATTATAGGGTGAGGGGAGCCGAGAGAGCCGAGTGGAGGGTGAAGGCAGGAAGAGCCTTAGCCGAGCCAGACCCCACTCCCTCTGGGACCCTGAGTCTGTCCCCCAGCTTCCTGGGCACCCCAGTTTCCTAATGTGTAATTTGGGGGCCACCGAGCGGGGGGTCTTGTGGAGAGAGCTGCACGCAGACCCCACTGGCCCCTCCGGGTTGTGGCAGCTGTCATCAGCAGGGATCCCTGCGCCCTCTGACCCCTGAGGTCTGTCTCTAGGGACTCTGAGCTGGAGTCATGGAGAGGAGCTGCTCACTGGCTGGCCGGACCCAGAGAGCGAGTGGGTCAGGCCAGGGCTCCTGGGAGGCTCACAGAATCCCCAGGTCTCAATGGGCTCCCAGAGTCAGGCCCCGCCCTCTGGCCCCGGGCCTGCCCCGGTCTTCTCACGGGTGCACCCCTGCCCTCCGTGAGGCCAAGGCTCTGGGACCAAGCTGCAGACCTAACATTTACTCGCTCACTCATTCGTTCATTCGCTGACGTGGCCAGAGGCCCCCGAAGGCGGAATGCTCCTGGAAC
Source organism: Panthera uncia (assembly GCF_023721935.1). Lineage (NCBI taxonomy): Eukaryota > Metazoa > Chordata > Mammalia > Carnivora > Felidae > Panthera > Panthera uncia. Next base: position 103,017,147 of record NW_026057585.1, read on the forward strand.
TTACCAGGTGCTGTTTGCCCCTGCAGCCTCCAGGGCGGCTCAACAAAGCCCCAGGGTTATCTCCAGCTCGCGTGGGGCTCAGTGAGTGAAAGAATGAGTCGCGAATGAATGAAAAGTACCGAGTGCGAAGAAAGTGGCTCTGAGATCTGATTTCGGTCCAGAGGCCCAAGGGGACGAGGGGCAACCTTACCAGACGTCACCCGTTCTGAGTGCCGGAGGCCGCGTGCCCTGTCCTGCACCTGTCCCGACTCGACAGGCCGCCAATGCCGGGCCCGACAGGGACACGGCAGTGAGCAAGCACCCGGTCCCCTGCTGCATCGTGTGTGGAAAAGGAAGCCAGCTTGCTCGAGGTTGGGGGGGGGGGGGTTCCGCGGGAGGAGGGGGGCAGGGGGTGACGGCGGCAAGAGGGAAACTGGCCCCATGGCGGTCCCTGGCTTGCCGTGACGGAGCGCGGGGGGTGCCGGGGCTCCTGGGCCAGGCCGCCGTGTGACCCTCGCGACAATGCGGCAGGAACTGCAATGGTTCGCACCTTACGGACGGGAGACCCGCGCTGGGAGGCGCAGGGGCTCGTCAGAGGGGCAAGAGAGCGGGGTTCATCTGCCTGACCGCCGAGCCCCACGGTGCTGGTCGCCAGGGTGGGTGTGTGAGAGGGCGCTGCTTGCAGAGGGGTCTCTGTCTGGGACCCTTTCTGGGATTCCTTGTGGTGCCCGGGATGTGAGCCCCAGAGGGCGCGCTGGCACGACGGTCACCCGCCTGCTCCTGGCGGTGGCCAAGGCGTTTATTTGTGGGCGTCCCGAGAGACGGAGCCGTTTGTGGTACGTGTTTCCCCAGAGTCCGGTTCTCACTGGGGAGTCGGGGTCCCCCTTTCCTTCCCAACACCCGCCCCTGGGGCCGTTCCGCGGCAGCCCCCGCGGCCCAGGCCCCCCCGCACCCCAGCTGGTGGCTTTGGGGACTCGGTGTGGGGCTGACGTGCCCAACTAGTCGTGCTCTGTATCTGGGCCTCCGCGGAGATATTTCCAATCGTAAAATGTGTCGTTCAAAAAACATATGTGTCAGTGGAGTCCTCGCTGAGCCTGGACCACATGGGACATAGTTGCTCTAATAAACACGAATGGGCCAGTGTTCACATTAGAGAGGGAACAGTTTCTAGTGGAAATGCGGTGCTTTTAACAGAGGCTAATTAATAAACAGCGGGTAATTGTTCGTGGCACATTGTGGCAGAGAGTAATTTTCGTTTCAGAGGGGAGAAGGGCCAAACCTCCTCCCCCCTCAGCCCTTCTGTGTAATAACCAGCTTGGCTTCACCTCTGCCTTGAATTTTTACAGCTGGAGCTGTTTACCATCTTCCAACTGTCACGACAAAAGGAAAAACTATCACTTAGACAGAGCCATTGAAAACTCAGCGTCGTACGTGGATTTCTTCACGGAAATAAATCGCACGAAGCGAGACTCCTGTTCTCCGAGTGACGTCATCCGCTGAAGGCTGCCTCCCCCGTCAGATCAGCGTTGGGTGCTTTCCTCCTCGTGCGGGCGCCCTTTCCGCAAGACCAGGGCCCCGCCTCGGGCTCGGCCCGGGACACCGGAAAGGTCTCTGCCTGGGTCAGCCCGGCACGACCGGGTCCAGAGGGCGAAAACATCTCCAACTCCACAGACTGCTTGGAAGCTTTGCTTTGGAACCATAGGTTCTGAGGTTGAAAGGCCGTGAACGCTTCCAGAAGAAACGTGTGCAGCGCCCAGCGGAAGGTGAAGGCCCTTTGGGTCCTTCCGGAGCCGACGGTGACACTGGCTGCGGTGTCATCCCCTTGAAGTGAACGAGGATCCGGAAAATCAGCGGGAAGGCGTCCAGGAGATGTGGTGTATTTGGCCACGAGAAGGGACAAAGTCCTGACACGTGCCACAACGCGTGTGACCTCAGAAACATCATTCTCGGTGAAAGAAACTAGTCACGAGGCCACGTGTTGTCTGGGTCCATTTACAAGAAGTGTCTAGGACAGGAAAGTCCGCAGAGACAGAAGGGGGAGGGGTGGCTGACAGGGGCTGGGGGAGGAGTGGGGGGGGGTGACTGTTGACGGACGGGGGTCTCCTTCTGCTGGGTGAGGACCGTGTTCTGGAACCAGCTGGCTGTACTAAATGCTACCACACCATTCACTATAAGACGGTAAATGTTACGCTGTGTGGACTGGATCTCACTACATCCGTTATTTTGCAAAATCACTGCTGAGCGTGCACGTTTCAAACCTCCGCGCCCATCTCGAAACCCTTCTTAAATTCGGGACCGAACACACAGCAGGCAGGGCGGGTGACGGGGGTGTGCTCCCCGTGAAGGGATCCGCGAGCGCTGGACCTCGGTGAGGCCCAAAGCCACGGCCCCTTTCCTCGGGACTGTCTGTGCGGCCCCCTCCCCTCAGTCTGTCTCCTTCCCACCAGCCCGGAGGGAACCCCTACCCGGCATTTTGCGTTAACCATCTCCTTGCCTCAGTTTACGGCGTCTTCACCCAACACAGGTGCAGAGTCGAGCTGCAGAGTCCGTTCAGAACGAAAATGAGTGAGACGCATTAAAATCACCATAAAAGGGCAGGGGAGGCGTGATCCGTCCACACCACGGATTATCGTTTGGCCACTGAAAAGGGCGCTGACGTAGCTATGACACGATGAACCTTGCAGACGTGATGCGCGGCACGAGAAGCCGGTCGCAAAAAGCCACGGGTCCTACGACTCCATATGACGTGCCCAGAGGGGCGCCCGGGTGGGTCAGTCGGTTAAGCATCTGACTCTCGATTTGGGCTCAGGTCATGATCTCACGGTTCGGGAGATCGAGCCCTGTGTCGGGATCTGCGCTGACGGCACGGAGCCTGCTTGGGATTCTCTCTCTCCCTCTCCCTCTCTCTCTCTCTCTCTCTCTCTCTCCGCCCCTCTTCCCACCCACCCCTCAAAATAAATAAATCAACGTATTATACGAAGTCTCCAGAATAGGCAAATCTGTAGAAACAGAGAACAGGTTGCCGGTCGCCAAGCTGCGGAAGGAAAGGCAGTGGCGTCGCGGGCGGGTGAAGGTCTCAAGGGACGAGCCAGACCCGAGTCTTAAGACCCTCAGCTGGAAGCCGGGGGGAAATAAAGCTGACCGCTCACGGCCCCGGCCCTTGTGTTAATTCAAGCAGCCCACATTCACCGCACGCCTAGTGTGTGCTTGTGTGGCCAGAGGCCCGTAGATGTAGCCGTGACCGAAACAGGTAAAAGGCGTCCTCGCCGTGGAGCTCGCATTCCCATGAGGAAGGCAGCAGAAGCAGGCTGAGACCCTGCCCAGCAGGTTCAAAGTCTCTGCGCAACGTGGGGGATAATCAAGGAGGGAAATGAGGAGACGAGCCGAGAGAGTCAGAAGGGAACACTGTGAGTGTCTAGGGAACAGCATTTGGGCAGAGGGAACAGCCAGTGCTGAGGCCCTGAGGCACAAGTGGTCGAAGTGGCTGGAACACAAGGATGGAGGGAGGAGATCAGTGCGGGGGCGTGGGGGGCAGGGGCGAGGCGGTGCAGGTCAAGGCTACAGATGGGGTTAAGACTTTGAATCAGTCTCCCTTTCTCCCTTTCTCAAGGTTGGTTGTCCTGTATTAGTCTGTGGGCTCAACGTAATCACAAGGGACCTTAAAGTGGTGAAGGGAGGCAGAAGGATATGGAAGGGGGCCCCGAGCTAAGGAACGCGGGTGGCCTTCTGACGCTGGTTCTAGACCGTCCCCGGAGGGAGGCACACCTGCCGATACCTCGTTTTTCGCCTGGTGTGACCCCTTTCAGACCTCCCATCCGCAGAACCGCAAAATGACAAAGGGCGCCGTGTCGGGCCACTGAATTTATGGGATTTTGTTGCAGCGGCCACAGGAAATTCGCACGGGGCAGGAGGGGAGGCGGGAAGTTCACACGTGGTCAGGACAAGGCGAGGGACCGTGACCGCAAGGTTGCTGGCACACCCGGCCCCTTAGTCACTCTACTCGGGTAGGGACTGGGAGTCCTGGACATCTGCCTGCAGCCGTGGCCCTGGGGCTGCTGCCCCTACTGTCCCCTGGGGGGAGTCCGCTGGGCTCTCGCTCCCCCGGCACCCACATCGTCGTGGCCTACTTTTTCATTAAAAAAACTTTGGGGTGCGGGGAGGCGCCTGGGTGGCTCAGTCGGTAAACATCTGACTTCGGCCCAGGTCATGGTCTCACGGTCCGTGTGTTCGAGCCCTGAGTCAGTCTCTGGGCTGACAGCTCGGAGCCTGGAGCCTGTTTCGGATTCTGTGTCTCCCTCTCTCTCTGACCCTCCCCCGTTCATGCTGTGTCTCTCTCTGTCTCAAAATTAAACGTTTAAAAAAATAAAAAAAACTTTTTTTAATGTTTATTTATTTTTGAGAGAGGGAGAGAGAGAGACAGAGCATGAACGGGAGAGGGGTGGAGCTAGAGGGAGACACAGAATCTGAGGCAGGCTCCAGGCTCCGAGCCGTCAGCACAGAGCCCGACGGGGGCTCGAACTCACGGACCGCGAGATCGTGACCTGAGCCGAAGTCGGACGCTCGGCCGACGGAGCCTCCCGGGCCCCCTATTTTCTCATTTTTCTGGGGCACATCCTCTAGGAACTCCCGATAAACTGGGAGGTACATCTTTTAGGACCTGCATGTATGAAAATGCCTTCATTCTTCCTCCACACGAGTGAAAGCCTGGCCGGGCGTGGAATTCGAGCTTGGAGATGCTCGGCATCCAGAATTGTAAGATTATCTTCTTGCTTCCGGAGGCGCTGTGGAAAAGTGAGGACACTCTGTCCCCTTGTGCTTGGGGTACAACGTGCTTTTTCTTCCTGGGAATCTCATAGAACCTTCTCCTTGTCCCAAGTGTCCCACTCGGTGCGGCATCAGACCAATGTGTGCTGGGGCGCTGGGATGTTGGGGTGCTGGGGCGCTGGAGTGTTGGGGCGCTGGGACATTGGGGTGCTGGGCTGTTGGGGTGCTGGGGCACTGGGGTGTTGGGGCGCTGGAGTGCTGGGGTACTGGGACATTGGGGTGCTGGGGCACTGGGATGTTAGGGTGCTGGGGTGCTGGGATGTTGGGGTGCTGGGGCTCTGGGACGCTGGGATGTTGGGGTGCTGAGGCTTTAGGGTGTTGGGACGTTGGGGCACTGGGGCACTGGGATGTTAGGGCGCTGGGGTTCTGGGCTATTGGGGCTCTGGGGCTCTGGGATGTTGGGGCACTTGGGCTCTGGGGTGCTGGGATGTTAGGGCGCTGGGGTGCTGGGATGTTGGGGTGCTGGGATGTTGGGGCACTGGGGCTCTGGGGTGCTTGCATATTGGGGTGCTGGGGCTCTGGGGCGCTGGGGCAATGTTATGTTGGGGAGCTGGGGCTCTGGGGTGCTGGGATGTCGGGGCGCTGGGGCGTGTCTGCTCTCCTCCAAGGGGGCTTCTTTCAAACTGGGAGCTTGTGTCCCTCAGTTCTGGGGAATTTCCGTGAAATCCCTCGTTGTGGATTTTCTGCCCTCTGTTACCTCCGCTCTTTGTTCTTGGAATCTGAAGGACACTAAGAAGTTTTCTTCTGTCCACGTGGTCTGTGTGTCCTCCAGCTGGCTTTGTTCTAGTCGTTTCAGTCTCTGCGAGTTCATCTTCCGTCACCGCTCTGATCTGAAGCGGGGGGCACAGAGCTGGTTGGAAGATGGAGGTAAGGGAGGGGCTCGTCACCCTTGGCGCTCATAGCGGGGTGATCCTGGCAGCACTCGATGTCAGCGTCTTTAGGGACGGGTCTGAGGCCCAGGCAAGTTCCCCAGGGGCTGAGGGGGGGCCAGCCGGTACTCTGGGAGCCAAGTTGGGGTGTCTGCGGTCGGCGGCGGGTCACGGCTGCCTGCGTGCCGGGGCAGAGGCCTTTGGACTGTTGCCAACCTGGGGAGGGGAGGGAGGAGCGCGTCCAGGAATCCTCTCCCTCTCAGCCCGGCCTTCCCGCCCACAGCTGTTCCTGCCCCCCAAGTCTCAAGCTTGCTTTTATGGCCAATCCTGGGTTTGGGGTGCTCTTTGTATTAAATCCGGTGAAAGCCGGGCGCCTGGGTGGCTCAGTGGGTTGAGCGTCTGACTCTTGATTTCAGCTCAGGTCATGATCCCAAGGTCGTGGGATCAAGCCCTGCGTCGAGTTCTGTGCTGAGTGTGCAGCCTGTTTAAGATTCTCTCTCCCTCCGTCTCTGTCCCTTTCCCCGGCTCATGCTGTCTGTCTCTGTAAAATAGACATGAAATGAAATGAAATGAAATGAAATGAAATGAAATGAAATGAAGTGAAGTAAGGTGAAATGAAGTCAAATGAAATTAATCCTGTAGGTGCCCACCTTCCCTCTCTCGGTCCGGGGCCGTCTCTCCCTCTCGTCTGTGAGCCAGGTGCCACGGGTCCCTCTGCAAGGGGGTCTTCAGAGATTTGCCGCTGCCCTGCCCTACCCTGTCCTCACCACTCCCATGGGTAGATGTCTTTTAAAGTCTCCTTTTTTGTGCGGTTGGAGTGGGCGTTGCAGAGGGGGGGCGATAGGTGTGTTTAATCTGCCGTCTTCACCCGGAGTCTTTTGTGGCCGTTTTTTTATTTCATTTAGTCCTTTTAGTTTTTGCGGGGTTATATTAGAAAGGCCGTGTCCCCTTTAGATCCGGGTTTAATACCGTGTGGGCTCCACAGGCTCTGAGGTTTTCTGGGTCCTGACCTGTGAGTCCCCTGGAGCCCCCGTCCCCTTGAGCCGTGTCTGTGGGGTCCACACGCGGACTGTTGTGCAGACAGTGAACATGACGGTGTAGACACATGCGTGTTGCCAACACTGATAGGACCCTGAAACACGGTGGGGAGGGGCCTTTAGGAATACGAATTGAAATATTAACAGGAGTCTAATCTGAGAGATGAGATTTCAGGGTCATATCATATCATATCATATGATAACTCCTGGGGGGACAGGCTCTTCCTCTCGCACCTCTGCCTTCTCCCTCCTGACACTGGCCTCCCTGAGCCCACGTGGGTCTGATCGGATTCCCCCTCATCCTCTGCCCCACTCATCACTACGTGGACAATTTGCTTTGTATTTGAGATTTTACTCACTTTCTACCTGAGGCTCAACCCTGAGGACTGCTGGGGGCTGTAGTTGTTCCCAGGTCCTTGCCTTCCCTTTGTCCCGGACCCCAGGAGGACACAGGGGATGGGGCAGAACCCCATCCAATTGGGAGAACTGGGGGCTTTCGCTGAAGGCTTGAGGGCAGAGACTGGCCTCCACCCGCACCCTTAGAATTGGATCCGCTCCCCCAAAGATGGCTAGGCTGCCCAGGGTCCACGGGCTCCTGGCGTTTCCTCTCAGGGAGACCCCTGGACCATAGGAGCCCAGCACCTGCCCCTTCGCTCAACCCCAGGCCAGCTCCTCAGGCTCAGGCAGGCTCCAGGGAAGGAGCTTCTCCGTGCCCTCTGCCACCAGCCTCTTCCAGGCCACTGCCATCTCTCACCGGCTCTCTTACCTCCTGGCTGGTCCCCAAACCACAGTCTGTCCTCCCATGCTACCCTCAGGGCCAAGAGGGGAGCTTCTTGCCTGTTTTATTTCCTCTTATTCTCTAGGATCTAGCAGACTGTGGCACATGGAGATGAACAATGGTTTGGGATGGAAGGAGGGAAGGAAGGAAGGAAGGAAAGAAGGGAGGGAGGGAAGGAGGGAAGGAAGGAAGGAAAGAAGGGAGGGAGGGAAGGCAGGAAGGAAGGAAGGAAGGAAAGAAGGGAGGGAGGGAAGGAAGGAAGGAAGGAAGGAAAGGAGGGAAGGAGGGAAGGAGGGAGGGAAGGAAGGAAGGAAGGAAAGGAGGGAGGGAGGGAGGGAAGGAAGGAAGGAAGGAAGGGAGGGAGGAAAGGAGGGAAGGAAGGAAGGAAGGGAGGGAAGGAGGGAAGGAGGGAGGGAAGGAAGGAAGGAAGGAAAGAAGGG